>NW_015091790.1:0-1231 GCF_001431845.1 Calidris pugnax | reverse complement strand
TGTGTGGTACCGGCGTGGATGGGGTGGTGGGATTGGGGGGGGAGCATCCCGGTTGTGCTCTCCCCCCACCCCCGGGGTATGGTGGCCACCGGAGGGGTCCTGGGGCCACCATCCTTGTGTGATGCCCCGGGGGCACCCGCAGCCCTGGTGGTGGGGACACCAACCCATGTGCAACACCAACCCATGTGCAACACCCCGGGGGCACCCACAGCCCCGGTGGTGGGCACAAGAGGGGTCTTGGGGCTACTATCCTTGTGCAACACCCCAGGGGCCACCATCCCCGTGCGAGACCCCCGGGAGCACCTGCAGCCCCGGTGGTGGGGCCACCATCCCCGTGCAACACCCCAGGGGCACCCACAGCCCCGGTGGTGGGCACAAGAGGGGTCTTGGGGCTACTATCCTTGTGCAACACCCCAGGGGCCACCATCCCCGTGCAACACCCCGGGGCCACCATCCCCGTGCAACACCCCGGGGCCACCATCCCCGTGCAACACCCCCGGGGCACCAGCAGCCCCAGTGGTGGGGCCACCATCCCCGTGCGATGCCCCGGGAGCACCTGCAGTCCCGGTGGTGGGGCCACCAACTCATGTGCAACACCCTGGGGGCACCATCCCCGTGCAACACCCCGAGGGCACCCACAGCCACGACGGTGGGCACCGGAGGGGTCCTGGGGCCACCATCCCCGTGCAACACCCCAAGGGCATCCGCAGCCCCGGTGGTGGGCACCAGAGGGGTCTTGGGGCCACCATCCCTGTGCAACACCCTGAGGGCACCCACAGCTCCGGTGGTGAGCACCAGAGGGGTCCTGGGGCCACCATGCAACACCCTGGGGGCACCATCCCCGTGCAACACCCCGAGGGCACCCACAGCCACGACGGTGGGCACCGGAGGGGTCCTGGGGCCACCATCCCTGTGCAACACCCTGGGGGCACCCACAGCCCCGGTGGTGGGCACTGGAGGGGTCCTGGGGCCACCATCCTCGTGCGACACCATGGGGGCACCCGCAGTCCTGATGGTGGGCACCGGAGGGGTCCTGGGGCTACTGTCCCCGTGCGACACCCCAAGGGCACCCGCAGCCCTGGTGGTGGGGCCACCATCCCCGTGCAACGCCCTGGGGGCACCCGCAACCCCGGTGGTGGGGCCATCATCCCCGTGCAACACCCCAGGGGCTACTGTCCCCATGCAACACCACGGGGGCACCAGCAGCCCCGGTGGTGGGCACCAGAGGGGT
>NW_015091789.1:0-1935 GCF_001431845.1 Calidris pugnax | reverse complement strand
AAGATGTCCCTGAGATGGGTCCACCATCCTTGCTGACCCCAGGATGTCCCTCCAGGATGTTCCCCATGGCCCCTCTTGACCTCCTTGATGTCCCTGAGATGGGTTCCTCATCTCTGCTGTCCCCCAAGATGTTCCCCACGTCCCCTGTTGACCTCCAGGATGTTCCTGGTGGGACTCCATCCCCACCATCCCCTGTCCCTTCACCCTGTTGCCTTCCAGGATGTCCCTGAGATGGGTCCCTCCCTCATCCCTGCTGGCCCCCAAGATGTCCCTGAGATGGGTCCACCATCCCCCCCCGGCCTCCAGGATGTCCCTGAGATGGGTCCCTCATCCCTGCTGTCCCCCAAGATGTTCCCCATGGCCCCTATTGACCTCCAGGATGTCCCTGAGATGGGTCCCTCATCCCTGCTGGCCCCCAAGATGTCCCTGAGATGGGTCCACCATCCCCCCTCTGCCCCAGAACGTCCATCCAGGAGCTCCCTGGTGGGACTCCATCCCCACCAACCCCCCCGTCTCCTCACCCTGCTGCCCTCCAGGATGTTCCTGAGATGGGTCCCTCATCCCTGCTGGCCCCCAAGATGTCCCTGAGATGGGTCCACCATCCCCCCTCTGCCCCAGAACGTCCATCCAGGAGCTCCCTGGTGGGACTCCATCCCCACCAACCCCCCCGTCTCCTCACCCTGCTGCCCTCCAGGATGTTCCTGAGATGGGTCCCTCATCCCTGCTGGCCCCCAAGATGTCCCTGAGATGGGTCCACCATCCCCCCTCTGCCCCAGAACGTCCATCCAGGAGCTCCCTGGTGGGACTCCATCCCCACCAACCCCCCCGTCTCCTCACCCTGCTGCCCTCCAGGATGTTCCTGAGATGGGTCCCTCATCCCTGCTGTCCCCCAAGATGTTCTCCACGTCCCCTGTTGATCTCCAGGATGTTCCTGATGGGACTCCATCCCCACCACCCCTTGTCCCTTCACCCTGTTGACCTCCTTGATGTCCCTGAGATGGGTTCCTCATCCCTACTGTCCCCAGATTGTCCCTCCAGAAGGTCCCTGAGATGGGTCCACCATCCCTTCTGGCCCCCAAGATGTTCTCCACGTCCCCTGTTGACTTCCAGGATGTTCCTGGTGGGACTCCATCCCCACCACCCCTTGTCCCTTCACCCTGTTGACCTCCTTGATGTCCCTGAGATGGGTTCCTCATCCCTACTGTCCCCAGATTGTCCCTCCAGAAGGTCCCTGAGATGGGTCCACCATCCCTTCTGGCCCCCAAGATGTTCTCCACGTCCCCTGTTGACTTCCAGGATGTTCCTGGTGGGACTCCATCCCCACCACCCCCTGTCTCCTCACCCCCGTGTCCTCCAGGATGTCCCTGAGATAGGTCCACCATCCCTGCTGGCCCAAGGATGTCCATCCAGAAGGTCCCTGAGATATGTTCCTCATCCCTGCTGGCCCCCAAGATGTTCCCCACGTCCCCTGTTGACCTCCAGGAGGTCCCTGGTGGGCCCCCATCCCCACTATTCCCCGTCTCCTCACCCCGCTGCCCTCCAGGATGTCCCTCCAGATGGGTCCCTCGTCCCCCCTCTCGGTGGCCTCCAGCAGGTTGTCCAGCACCACCTGCCCGATGAGGTCGTGGCGGGAGAAGCGGTCGAAGTCGTAGACGCTGAAGTGGAGGCGGCGCAGGGGGAGCTCGGCCAAGGGCACCCCGAAGCTGAAGGTCTCGTCGAAGACGGGGTTGAGGGTCTTGCGATGGACCTTGGTCTGGAACTTCTTCTTGCGGTCGGGGAGGAGGTAGATCTTGACGTAGGGGTCGGAGAAGCCGTTGGCGTCCTTGGCCGGGAGGTCCAAGGCCCTCAGGACCTTCACCACCAGCTGTTGGGAGCCGTAGGCGTAGCGGAGGGCCACGCTCAACCGCCCGCAGGGTGTCCCCCCCCGGGACCCCC
>NW_015091788.1:3481-10097 GCF_001431845.1 Calidris pugnax | reverse complement strand
TTCCCAAAGATCCCCATTTTGGAACCCCTGCAGAGACCTGCCTACCTTTGGGAACCAGTGCAGACATTTGGGAAGCCCTGCAGAGCTCTGCACACCTTTGGGAAGCTGTACAGTCCTTGGGGAACTCTTGCAGAGCTCTGTAGAACTTTGGGAACACCTGCAGACATTTGGGAACCTTTGCAGAACTTTGGGAACACTTGAAGAGCCCTGCAGACTTTTGGGAACCCCTGCAGACCTTTGCGAACCCCTGCAGAGACCGGCAGACTTTTGGGAACCCCTGCAGACCTTTGGGATCCCCTGCAGAGATTTGGGAAGCCCTGCATTCCAATTCTGGAATTCTGGGTTCTGCAGAAGTTCCCAAAAGTCTGCAGGGGATCCCAAAGCTCTGCAGGGGTTCCCAAAGTTTTGCAGGGCTCTGGCCCCGAGGTCCCACCCGGAGTCTCTAAATCTTCCCTCGTCCCAGATGCAGGGCCCCAGGGCCACCTTGGTGCAGCAGGAGCAGCAGGCTCCTGGCCCAAACAGCCCAAAGGAGCCCTGGCCCTAATGGGCTTCTGCTCAGTGCTGCAGAGGAAGGCAAAAAAACCCCCCAGGACACTTTCAGGGCCACCTCGGGGGCAAAACAAGCCTTCCTCCCCCCAGCTGCGGGGCACGAGAGGCCACCTTGGTGGTGCAGGAGCAGCAGGCAGGAAGCCTGCAGGCAAAAGGGAGCAGAGGAGCCCTGACAAGTGCTCATGCTCAGTGCTGCAGAGGAAGGCAAAAAACCCCCGGGGAGCAGTGCCAATGTGCCCCGGGGGAAAATTCCTTCCTGAGCCCAGCTGGTGCTGGTGATCCATGGGCTGTTCCCTGAGCATGTGAGCGAGACCTGCCTCCTCGTCCCACAGGCTGGTCCTGGCCTCCTCGGAGATGCCCAAGCTCTCTTCTCCCTCAGCCTGGAGCCATCTCCGGGGCTTCCGAGAGTGACCAAATGCCCCTACCTTGATTCCCCTTGGGAGCAACCATCCTTCCCGCGCCTGGCGGGACACCAGTGGGTGCCTCCAAAGCACTGCGACCCCTTGCAACTTCTCTGCATCCCCATTTCATACGGTTCTGCAGTGCTCCTTCAGAAAGCACTTCCTTGGTCTTGTCACTGCTCTCCACCTGAGAAGGATTTCCATCCATCCATCCATCCATCCATCCATCCATCCATCCATCCTTTTTTTCTTCTGCATCTGGAGGGACAGATGAGCATCTGGATGGATATATGCACAAGTGGTAAGAGGCAAGGAAACCTGGAGAGATGGATGGATGAAGACATGGAGGGACAGACTGACACCTGGGTTGTCGGGTGGACAACTGCTTGGGACACATGGATACCTGGAAGGGCAGATGGACGACACCTTGTTGGACAGATGGACATCTCGGGGGATGGATGGACACCTGGTTGTACAGAGAGATGGGAACCAGGTGGGACAGATGGGCTCCTGGAAGTATGGAACGACTAGCTGGAGGGAGAGATGGGCATCTGGATGCATACCTGCACAAGCGGTGAGAGACCGGCACACCTGGAGAGATGGACAGCACCTGGTTGTACAGCTAGGTGAACAGCGGTTAGGAGAGACGGACTCCTGGAGTCATGGAAGGACATCTGGAAAGAGAGAGACAGGCATCTGGAGGGATACATACAGGCAACTGGTGAGAGACCTGGAGAGATGGAGGGATGGATGGATGGATGGATGGATACGTGGTGGAACTATCGTATATCTGGTCATCAGATTCAGCCACCACCTTCCTGACTAGCTCCTGAATGTGGGTTAGCCACTTGACTATGGTTTCAGGGAAGATACCTGACAGTCAAGTGAACCAAGAGTAGCTTAATATAAGGAGCCATACAAGATCACATACTAACGAAACAATTCACTGTGTTCTCAGCCTATTCATGCTAAAACACGCATTTCTGTATGGGGTAACAATGGAAGAGAATTACTTGTGTATAGGATGGGCATCCCTGTTCTGAAAGGAAATACAATCTTAATGGTTTGAATTCCTATATAACTCATTACTCTTTGCAGAAAGAAAAGTCCTCCTACAGAGGGCAACCCATCAGACTTGGCCAAGTGACTGAAGAGGAGAGAGAGAGATCTAAAGAGACACACGTTTCCCCCAGGTCTTGTGTCCTACCTGCCAGTTTCATGTACATCCTTGGGACATGGGGCTAGAAGACAGCGCTAGCTCAGTATGGTGAAGGCCTGAATTGCTTCCCACTGTTTAGAAACTCCATTTGTGTCTTGCGTGGCCAGCAAGACTAGGGAAGTGGCCATCCCTTTGTACCAGGCACCGGGGAGGTCCCACCTCGAGGGCTGTGTTCATTTTTGGGTTCCTCACACCAGGAAAGACGTTAAGGGACTGGAGTGTGTCCAGAGAAGGGCAATGGAGCTGGTGAGGGGTCTGGAGCACAAGTCTGGTGAGGAGCGGCTGAGTGAGCTGGGGGTGTTCAGCCTGGAGGAAAGGAGGCTGAGGGGAGACCTCGCTCTCTACAACTCCCTGGAAGGAGGGCGTAGCCGGAGGGGTTGGTCTCTTCTCCCAAGGAACAGGCAACGGGACAAGAGGGAACGGCCCCAACTTGCACCAGGGAAGATTTAGGATGGATATTAGGAACTATTTCTTCACACAAATGGTTATGAAGCATTGGAACAGGCTGCCCAGGGAGGTGGTGGAGTCATCATCCCTGGTGGTATTTAAAAGATGGGTGGACGTGGTCTGAGGGACATGGGTTAGTGGTGGAACTGGCAGTGTTAGGTCTGTGGTTGGACTCGATGATCTTAAGGGCTTTTTACAACCTAAATGATTCGCTGATGCTGTGACTTCTGTGACTGCGCCCTCATGCTGAGCTCCACCTGGCTCTGCCCTGGCCCTGGAAGCCAGGATGAGGCCCAGGGGACAGGCGAGAGGCCAAAAGGAGAGGGGCCATGAGGAGACCGCAGTCCCGGGTCAAGAGGGTGTCCCCACACAGACAGGAGTGACCCTCAGCTCTCAACAACAGTTGTCCCATCAGACTCAGTTACGTGGAGGAAAGGAGGCTGAGGGGAGACCTCGCTCTCTACAACTCCCTGGAAGGAGGGCGTAGCCGGAGGGGTTGGTCTCTTCTCCCAAGGAACAGGCAACAGGACAAGAGGGAACGGCCCCAACTTGCACCAGGGAAGATTTAGGATGGATATTAGGAACTATTTCTTCACACAAATGGTTATGAAGCATTGGAACAGGCTGCCCAGGGAGGTGGTGGAGTCATCATCCCTGGTGGTATTTAAAAGATGGGTGGACGTGGTCTGAGGGACATGGGTTAGTGGTGGAACTGGCAGTGTTAGGTCTGTGGTTGGACTCGATGATCTTAAGGGCTTTTTACAACCTAAATGATTCGCTGATGCTGTGACTTCTGTGACTGCGCCCTCATGCTGAGCTCCACCTGGCTCTGCCCTGGCCCTGGAAGCCAGGATGAGGCCCAGGGGACAGGCGAGAGGCCAAAAGGAGAGGGGCCATGAGGAGACCGCAGTCCCGGGTCAAGAGGGTGTCCCCACACAGACAGGAGTGACCCTCAGCTCTCAACAACAGTTGTCCCATCAGACTCAGTTACGGCCTTTGTCCATCCCACTGTCTTTAAGAAGGCTGAAGCCTGGCAGCCATTTTCCACAGGAAGGCAAGGCCTGGGCCTTCCATCACCCCTGGACACGCTGTGGCCCTCACACAGCAGGAGAATGCTGGAGGTGGCCATGTCACAAAGGGTTGCTGGGGAGGTACGGGCAGTGACCTGTCACAGCCTGGAGCCCAGCAGACCGGTGAGCAGCCAGACAGCCAGACACTCTCTACCTTCTAAAAGTACACAGACACGAAGATAAGGATTGAAGAGCGTGGCAGAGACCTGGGCAGGGATTGTCCACGGTGACTGATGGTTTCTGCTGCCTTTCTCTGTTGCTATTCTCCTACTTGTAATGGCAGCAGGCCCAGACAGGGCAACGACAAGACCATGGCGGATCCTCATCTTCAAGCACACAGCCAGAGATTCTCTACCTTCTGCAAGGACACAGACAAAAGTTAAGGATTCAGGAGTGTGGCACAGACCTGGGCAGGCGTTGCCTGTGCTGAGGGAGGATGGCTGACCTTTTGTTTCTTATCCTGTCTCCTACAAGAGCAGGCCCAGAAAGGGACAGGACCAGACCATGAGGAACTCCCATCCAGAGATTCTCTGGCTGTCAAAGAAAGAGACACAAAATTAAGGATTCAAGAGTGTGGAAAGACCTGGGCAGGGGTGTCAATTGTGAGTGATGGCCTCTAAAGCCTTTCTTTATTTTACACGTTGCTGCCATTCAGAGCTGCAGGAACAGATGGGAACAGGAGCAGAGCACAGTGCACTCCCATCCTCAACCACCCAGAGATTCTCTACCTTCTACAAGGAATAAAGTTAAGGATTCAGGAGTGTGGCACAGACCTGGGCAGGCGTTGCCTGTGCTGAGGGAGGATGGCTGACCTTTTGTTTCTTATCCTGTCTCCTACAAGAGCAGGCCCAGAAAGGGACAGGACCAGACCATGAGGAACTCCCATCCAGAGATTCTCTGGCTGTCAAAGAAAGAGACACAAAATTAAGGATTCAAGAGTGTGGAAAGACCTGGGCAGGGGTGTCAATTGTGAGTGATGGCCTCTAAAGCCTTTCTTTATTTTACACGTTGCTGCCATTCAGAGCTGCAGGAACAGATGGGAACAGGAGCAGAGCACAGTGCACTCCCATCCTCAACCACCCAGAGATTCTCTACCTTCTACAAGGAATAAAGTTAAGGATTCAGGAGTGTGGCACAGACCTGGGCAAGGGTGTTCCCTGGAGGGTGAGGATGGCTGACCTCTTGTTTCTTATCCTGTCTTCTACAAGAGCAGGCCAGGAAAGGGACAGGACCAGACCATGAGGAGCTCCCATCCTCAACCACCCAGAGATTCTCTACCTTCTACAAAGACACGGACACAGAGATGAGGATTCAAGACCCTGGCAGACACCTGGACAGGGGTTGCCCGTGGTGAGTCAGGGTGGATGCCCCATTGTTTTTATCCTCTCTCCTACAGCCAAAGGCCCTGAAAAGGAGAGGAGCAGATGATGGCACATTCCCATCCACAGCCAGGCAGCCAGAGATTCTCTACCTTCTACAAGGACACAGACACAAAGATAAGGATTCAAGAGGGTGGCAGAGACCTGGGCAGGGATGTCCATGGTGAGTGAGGATGGCTGAGCTCTTGTGTGTTATCCTGTCTCTAACAGCCAGAAGCCCAGAAAAGGACACGACCAGACCATGAGAAACTCCCATCCCCAACCACAAAGATTCTCTACCTTCTACAAGGACACGGACACAAAGATAAGGATTCAAGAGTGTGGCAGAGACCTGGGCAGAGGTGTCAATGGCCACTGATGGTCTCTGATGCTTTAGTTTGCTGATATTCTCCTGCTTTTTATGGCAGAAGGCCAGACAAGGAAAGGACAAGACCATGGGGGACTCCCATCTTCAGGAACAGTGACAGAGATTCTCTGCCTTCTACAAGGACACAGACACAAAGATAAGGATTCAAGAGAGTGGCAGAGACCTGGGCAGGGGTGTTCCCTGGTGAGTGAGGATGGCTGACCTCTTGTTTCTTATCCTGTCTCTAACACACACAGCCCCAGAAAAGGACAGGAGGAACTGCCATTCTCAACCACAGAGATTCTCTACCTTCTACAAGGACACCTACATGAAGTTAAGGATTCAAGAGTGTGGCAGAGACCTTGGCAGGGGTGTCAGTGGTGTCAATCAAATCGTGTTAAAGCTGTCTCATCTAATATCACCTGTGTTAAATCATTGTTTTATATCAATAAATATATTGCTGCTTTTCTCTTATACTGCTCTGTCAGCGACAACCCCTCTCTTCTTCTCCTCAAATCGAACACATCCTCAACAAAGCCACAACCTGTCCTCACACCGAGGTCTCTAGGCCAGAAAGAAAATGCATTCTCGTGCCACACGGGCTTCACCTCTGACATTCCCCCAGCCCCTCCTCACCTCACATTCCCGGCCCCATTCTCTCTCCTTCCCTTCCAGCTCCTCCCGTGCCCTCATCCAATCCACCCTCACTTTTCCAACATCTCCTGTAAGGGCCCAAGTCACCTCCTTTGCTCTCTGGAGCTGCTCCCGCAGGAGAGCGTTCCCTTTCAGCCACATTCTCGCACCTTGGTCTCTCCCAGCTCCCACCAGCATCCCAGGAATGCTCTCCTGCTCTCCCCCCCTTCCTTTCCCAGCTCTGCTCTGGCCCTGAAGCAGGAAGAGAAGCACAGAGCCAGCTCTTGGTGTCGGACACCCCCATTCCTGCCTTCCAGAACACCCTGTTTCAGCCCCTTTGGCAGGAGCCGGGGGGAGACCTGGGGGGGAGAGGAGCGAGTGCCCCTGGGGACAGAGCCGCTCCCCCCGGCCCCGGCTCTTCTCGGGGACTCTGCAGCCCAAGCTCAGCACATGCCCCAGCGCTGCCCAGCCCAGCCCGAGCCCTCACGGCACCGGGACCCGGCCAGCGCCCGGGGAGGGCCCCGCCGGGGCCGCGCCTTCGCCCCCCGAGGGCTCCGCCGCCGAGGCCCCTC
>NW_015091788.1:0-3157 GCF_001431845.1 Calidris pugnax | reverse complement strand
CGGACTGGTGCCCCAGAGCCCTCCCCAGCCCCCCGTCCCTTCTCTGGACACGCTCCAGCCCCACAACCTCCCTCCTGTCCTGAGGGGCCCACAACCGGGGACAGCCCTCCCGGTGGGGCCTCCCCAGTGCCCAGTGCAGGGGGACGGTCACTGCTCTGCTCCTGCTGGCCACCCTGCTCCTGACACAGGCCAGGGCCTCCCTGCGGCCTCCGTGGCCACCCTGCTCCTGACACAGGCCAGGGCCTCCCTGCGGCCTCCGTGGCCACCCTGCTCCTGACACAGGCCAGGGCCTCCCTGCGGCCTCCGTGGCCACCCTGCTCCTGACACAGGCCAGGGCCTCCCTGCGGCCTCCGTGGCCACCCTGCTCCTGACACAGGCCAGGGCCTCCCTGCGGCCTCCGTGGCCACCCTGCTCCTGACACAGGCCAGGGCCTCCCTGCGGCCTCCGTGGCCACCCTGCTCCTGACACAGGCCAGGGCCTCACTGCGGCCTCCGTGGCCACCCTGCTCCTGACACAGGCCAGGGCCTCACTGCGGCCTCCGTGGCCACCCTGCTCCTGACACAGGCCAGGGCCTCACTGCGGCCTCCGTGGCCACCGGGGCACTCTGCTGGCTCATGTTCAGCCATTCCCCACCAACACCCCTGCCCCTTTTCCAGCCCGGCCTGTGGCGTCCCTGGGCTTGGTGTGACCAAGGCCCTTGGCCTTGTTGCACCTCTCACCATTGGCCTGGGCCCGTGGGTCCGGCCTGTCCAGAGCCCTCCTTAGAGCCTTCCTGCCCTCCAGCAGATCGACATCCCACCTCACCTTTTCAGAAGGACAGGGGAGAGAGAAGGAAAGAGGAAGGATTCAAGCACGTCATCTGAGGTACCCAATCTGGACAGATCGACAGCTGCTGAAGATCCCCAGGGTGAAGAAGAGGTTGAGAATCAAAAGGGAAGAGCAGTTTGGGCAACAGGGATAATGAACATGGTGAGAGTTCGGGATCCAAAGGAATGAGAACAGGGAAGAACTGCATTTCAAGAATGCAGGGTTCGGCAGGGGTTCCCAAAGGTCTGCAGGGGTTCCCAACGGTCTGCAGGACTCTGCAGGGATTCCCAAATGTCTGTAGGGCTCTGTAGGGGTTTCCAAAGGTCCACAGGGTTTTCCGAAGGTCTGCAGGTGTTTTCAAAAGTCTGTAGAGATCTGTAGGGGTTTCCAAAGGTCCACAGGGTTTTCCGAAGGTCTGCAGGTGTTTTCAAAAGTCTGTAGAGATCTGTAGGGGTTTCCAAAGGTCCACAGGGTTTTCCGAAGGTCTGCAGGTGTTTTCAAAAGTCTGTAGAGATCTGTAGGGGTTTCCAAAGGTCCACAGGGTTTTCCGAAGGTCTGCAGGTGTTTTCAAAAGTCTGTAGAGATCTGTAGGGGTTTCCAAAGGTCCGCAGGGTTTTCCAAAGGTCTGCAGGGGATCTCAAAGGTCTGTATATCTCTGCAGGTGTTCCCACAGTTCTGCAGGAGTTCCCTAAAGTCTGTAGGGCTTTGCAGGGGTTTCCAAAGGTCTGAAGGGCTTTTTACGTACTCCCAAAATTCTGCAGAGGTTCTCAAAGGTCTGCAGGGCTTCCCTAAGTTCAGCAGGGCTTCCCAAAAGTTTGTAGGGCTCTGTAGGGGTTCCCAAAGATCTGTAGGTGTTCCCAAATATCTGAAGTGCTCTGCAGGGGTTCCCAAAAGGTCTGTAAGGCTCTGTAGAGGTTCCCAAAGGTTTGAAGGGCTCTATAGGAGTTCCCAAATGTCTGTAGATGTTCCCAAAGGTCTGCAGGACTTCTCAAAAGTCTGTAGGGCTCTGCAGGTGTTCCCAAAATTCTGAAAGGGTTCCCAAAGGTCTACATGGTTCTGCAGAGGTTCTCCAATGTCTGCAGGAGTTTCCGAAGATCTGCAGGGCTTTGCAGGGGTTCCCAAAGGTCTGCAAGAGTTCTCAAAGCTCTTCACAGTTCTGCAGGGGTTCCTAAAGCTTTGCAGGATTTCCCTCAAGTCTTTAGGGCTTTGCAGGGGTTCCCAAAGGTCTGCAGGGCTTTTTAGGTGTTCCCAAAGTTCTGCAGGGGTTCTCAAAGGTCTGCAGGGCTTCCCTAAGTTTAGCAGAGCTTCTCAAAGGTCTGTAGGGCTCTGCAGGGGTTCCCAAAATTCTGCAAGGGTTCCCAAAGTTCTGCAGGCATTCCCAAAGGTCTACAGGGTTCTGCAGAGGTTCTCAAAGGTCTGCAGGAGTTTCCAAAGATCTGCAGGGCTTTTCAGGGGTTCCCCAAGGTCTGCTGGGGTTCCCAAAGGTCTGCAGGGCTTCCCTAAGTTTTGCAGGTCTTTCCAAAGGTCTGTAGGGCTCTGTAGGGGTTCCCAAAATTCTGCCAGCCTCTGAAGGGCTTCCCAAAGGTCTGCAAGGCTCTTCAGGGGTTCCCAAAAGTCTACAGGACTTCGCAGGGATTCCTAAATGTCTGCAGGGATTCCCAAAGGTCTGCAGGGGTTTCAAAGGTCTACGGGGTTCTGCAGGGCTTCCCAAAGGTCTGCAGGGGTTCCCAAAGATCAGCAGGGCTCTGCAGGGATTCCCAAAAGTCTGTGGGTTTTTCCAAAAGTCTGCAGGGGTTCCCAAAGGTCTGCAGGGGTTCTCAAAGGTCTGTATGGCTCTTCAGGGGTTCCCAAAATTCTGCAGGCGTTCCAAAAGTTTGCAGGGGTATCCAAAGGTCTGTAGGGCTTTGCAGGGGTTCCCAAAGAACTGCGAGGGTTCCCAAAGGTCTACAGGATTCTGCAGGGGTTCCCAAATGTCTGCAGGGCTTCCCTAAGTTTTGCGGGTCTTTCCAAAGGGCTGTAGGGGTTCCCAAAATTCTGCCAGCCTCTGAAGGGCTTCCCAAAGGTCTGCAAGGCTCTTCAGGGGTTCCCAAAAGTCTACAGGACTTTGCAGGGATTCCTAAATGTCTGCAGGGCTTCCCAAAGGTCTGTAGTGCTCTGCAGGTCTTCCCAAAGGTCTGCAGGGGTTCCCAAAGGTCTTCAGGGCTCTGCAGGGTTTCCCAAAATTCTGCAGGGTTTTCCAAAGGTCTGTAGGCCTTCCCTATGATTTGCAGGGCTTCCCTAAGGTCTGTAGCGCTCTGTAGTGGTTTCCAAAGGTCTTTAGTGGTTCCCAAAGGTCTGCAGGGCTTCCCTA
>NW_015091787.1:0-1345 GCF_001431845.1 Calidris pugnax | reverse complement strand
GAGTGGGCTGCCTGGTAGTATATAGATAGGAAGGAGCTTGGAGATTAAACTCTTTTAACGTCTGCAGCTTTTCCCCTTTCTATCCTCTTCTTTTTCCTTCCTTCCAGGAGGATCTGTGCTTGGGCGGATCCGTTCAGCTGTGCCATTGTCACAGACTGGGAGGGTCTTTGTTACATCTCTGCAACAAGAAGGGCTTTACATCCCAGGCCTGAAATCTTGTTCTGGTGCTTTATCTTTTTGATTTCTTTTGAGATACCACTGAGCACCCAGACAGAAAACGGGAGCACTACAGGCACTGCTTTACTGAGACCATAATGGGCATTTTGGTTTTGTGAAAGCAGGCTCTTGCTCTGCAGAGATGATGGAACACTTAGAAAAGCTTACAAAATTCAAGGTGATGTTATTTGACTTTGTCAACTTAAAATCCTTTCATTCAAGGCATGTTCTGGACCAAGACTTGTGATTTTTTCAAATGAGCATCTCGCAGAGATCTTTTCATAAATGCGTAAGATACACAAATACCTGCCATGCTTGTCTTCTGCCATTTTTGATTGCTTTATTGGCACTGTCATGGCAAGAACTGCCAAATCTAAGTTCCTTCAATAGATGCTTGCCTTAAAAGGTTCTAAGATTGCAACCTGCCAGATGACTTCAATGTATTAAAGCTGTAATTCTTGAATACAATTTTCATCTATTTCAGAGAATAGTATGGTAGATTGTTTTTCCTGCCTCTTCCATGGGTGAAATGTTTGGTTTAGGAGCCTGTTCTGTGTCACAGTCAGCATTCCACTTCAAGCTGGCTTTTTGGTTTAATTTCTTTATGTATTAAGGAGAAAAGCGCCCGGCTGATTAGACATTCACATGAGATATCCAGGCAGTCACCCTTCTTTTGGAATGTCTTCATTTAAAGCATCTTTTCTTGTTAGATGCTTTGAGACTCTCGACTTGTGCATTGGTACCTGAAATTATTAATTAGGGACTGTATGAACTACCACTCTGCAATGAGAGAGAGAAGGGGGGACAGTGGCTGTGGCAGTCTGGTTACTCAGTAGTGTGCACTTGAGTAGTAGGTTTGGTTTTGGATTCTCTTCTCCCTAGTGTGCTTCTCAGGTGGAATGGTGGGAAGGGTTTTTGGGGAGGGAGTTGTGTGTCATGGTGAGAATAAGCATGTGGTTTGCTTAATGGCTGAAACAAAAAGAGATTTTTGGAAAGTTTGAGTGAGGGGAGAGTGAGAGAGGTTGGAGATTACCAGTTACTGAAATAACTTCTTCCTTACCCTTGTGAAGGAACTCCATGCTCATGTTTCAATCCAATCTCTACCTTTTCAGTCTGACTCTGCTCTGTG
>NW_015091786.1:0-5705 GCF_001431845.1 Calidris pugnax | reverse complement strand
AGCCATGGCACTGTTGGCATGGCCATGGCGTGCCAGTGACACCATGGACACCATGGCCATGGCTCTGTTGGCGTGGCCATGGTACCATTGACACAGACATGGCACCGTTTGCATGGTCATGGCACTGTTGGCATGGCCATGGCATAATTGGCATGGTCGTGGCACCACTGGCACAGCCATGGCACTCTTGGCATGGCTGTGGTACCAATGGCATGGCCATGGCACCGTTGGGGTGACCATGGCACCGTTGGGGTGACCATGGCACCATCAGCATGACCATGGCACCGTTGGGGTGACCATGGCACCATCAGCATGACCATGGCACCGTTGGGGTGACCATGGCACCATCAGCATGACCATGGCACCGTTGGGGTGACCATGGCACCATCAGCATGACCATGGCACCGTTGGGGTGACCATGGCACCATCAGCATGACCATGGCACCGTTGGGGTGACCATGGCACCATCAGCATGACCATGGCACCGTTGGTGTGACCATGGCACCGTTGGCATGGTCATGGCACTGCTGGTGTGACCATGGCACCATCAGCATCACCATGGCACCGTTGGTGTGACCATGGCATCGTTGGCATGGTCTTGGCATCGTTGGTGTGACCATGGCACCATCAGCATGGTCATGGACCCACCACAACCAGGAGCTGGGGTGGGTGACAGGTTGGCACGGCCACCCACCCCATGCCATGCCACGTCCCATGGCCACCAGAGAACCAGCCAGGACCTTCCCGTGCCATGGTAGCCCTGGGGACACCCCGGGAAGGGGTGGGGGGACAGGGGAGGTCCTGCTGGCCACCCGGGTGGCACTGATGACCCGGTGGCCCGTGGCAGGGAGGATCGTGGCGCGGCTCCTGGAGGAGAGGGCACCGCTGCGGGTGCTGGAGCTGGGCACCTACTGCGGCTACGGCACCGTCCTGCTGGCCATGGGGCTACCACCCGGCGCCCGGCTCTACACCGTGGAGAGCGACCCACGGCACGCCGCCGTGGCAGAGAAGGTCATCCGCCTGGCCGGCTTCGACGAGCAGATGGTGAGTGCCCACCTGGAGGGCAGGGGTTGGACACCATGGGGTTCCTCTGGTGCCACCTCCCCAGGTCTCTGCAGTTGACCTGGTTGAACCCCATGAGGTTCCTCTGGTTCCACTTCTCTGGGTCCCTGCACTTGACCTGGTTGAACCTCACAAGGTTCATCTGGTGCCACCTCTCCATGACCCTGCAGTTGACCTGGTTGAACGTCACAAAGTTCACCTGGTGCCACCTCTCCATGACCCTGCACTTGACTTGGTTGAACCCCATGAGGTTCCTCTGGTGCCACCTCCCCAGGACCCCACACTTGACCCGACTGAACCCCATGAGGTTCCTCTGGTGCCACCTCTCCAGGTCTCTGCAGTTGACCTGGTTGAACCTCACAAGGTTCCTCTGGTGCCACCTCTCCAGGACCCCACACTTAACCTGGTTGAACCTCACAAGGTCCATCTGGTTCCACCTCTCCAGGTCTCTGCAGTCGACCTGGTTGAACCCCATGAGGTTCCTCTAGTGCTGCCCCTCAATGACCCTGCAGTTGACCTGGTTGAACCCCATAAGGTTCTTCTCATGACACCTCCCCAGGACCCCACACTTGACCTGGTTGAACCTCACAAGGTTCATCTGGTGCCACCTCTCTGGGTCCCCACACTTGACCCAGCTGAACCTCACAAGGTCCATCTGGTTCCACCTCTGCAGGTCTCCCTGCACTTGACCTGGTTGAACGCCATGAGGTTCCTCTGGTGCCACCTCTCCAGGTCTCTGCTGTTGACCTGGTTGAGCCCCATGAGATTCATCTGGTTCCATCTCTCTGGGTCCCCACACTTGACCCAGTTGAACCTCACAAGGTCCATCTGGTTCCACCTCTCCAGGACCCCACACTTGACCCGACTGAACCCCATGAGGTTCCTCTGGTGCCACCTCTCCAGGTCTCTGCAGTTGACCTGGTTGAACCTCACAAGGTTCCTCTGGTGCCACCTCTCCAGGACCCCACACTTAACCTGGTTGAACCTCACAAGGTCCATCTGGTTCCACCTCTCCAGGTCTCTGCAGTCGACCTGGTTGAACCCCATGAGGTTCCTCTAGTGCTGCCCCTCAATGACCCTGCAGTTGACCTGGTTGAACCCCATAAGGTTCTTCTCATGACACCTCCCCAGGACCCCACACTTGACCTGGTTGAACCTCACAAGGTTCATCTGGTGCCACCTCTCTGGGTCCCCACACTTGACCCAGCTGAACCTCACAAGGTCCATCTGGTTCCACCTCTGCAGGTCTCCCTGCACTTGACCTGGTTGAACGCCATGAGGTTCCTCTGGTGCCACCTCTCCAGGTCTCTGCTGTTGACCTGGTTGAGCCCCATGAGATTCATCTGGTTCCATCTCTCTGGGTCCCCACACTTGACCCAGTTGAACCTCACAAGGTCCATCTGGTTCCACCTCTCCAGGACCCCACACTTGACCCGACTGAACCCCATGAGGTTCCTCTGGTGCCACCTCTCCAGGTCTCTGCAGTTGACCTGGTTGAACCTCACAAGGTTCCTCTGGTGCCACCTCTCCAGGACCCCACACTTAACCTGGTTGAACTTCACAAGATTCATCTGGTGCCACCTCCCCAGGACCCCGCACTTGACCTGGTTGAACCTCACAAGGTTCCTCTGGTGTCACCTCTCCATGACCCTGCACTTGACCTGGTTGAACCCCATAAGGTTCCTCTCGTGCCACCTCCCCAGGACCCCACACTTGACCTGGTTGAACCTCACAAGGTCCATCTGGTGCCACCTCTCCAGGTCTCTGCTGTTGACCTGGTTGAGCCCCATGAGATTCATCTGGTGCCACCTCCCCATGACCCTGCACTTGACCTGGTTGAACCTCACAAGGTTCCTTTCGTGCCACCTCCCCAGGACCCCACACTTGACCTGGTTGAACCTCACAAGGTTCCACCTCTTCAGATCTCTGCAGTTGACCTGGTTGAACCCCATGAGGTTCCTCTGGTGCCACCTCCCCAAGACCCCACACTTGACCTGGTTGAACCCCATGATGTTCCTCAGGTGCCACCTCTCCAGATCCCTCCACCTGGTCTCCCTCATCCACATCACCCCCAAACTCAAGTCTACCCTCAATCCCACCCCCCACATCACCCATGAAGATGTCAAAACACCACCAGTCCCTCCCAGTAGAGCCCACCACCCATGAAGTTCTCCCGTTGGGTGGGCTGCAGGTGGAGCTGATCGTGGGCCCTTCGGAGGAGGTCATCCCCAAGCTGAGGGACAAACACGGCCTGGTCCAGGTTGACTTTGTCTTCATGGACCACTGGAAGGGGCGGTACCTGCGGGACCTGCAGCTCCTGGAGAGTCACCGGTTGCTGGCGCCGGGGGCCACGGTGGTGGCCGACAATGTCCTCTTCCCGGGGGCTCCCCGCTTCCTGCAGTACGTCAGGACCTGCCCCCGCTTCCGCTGCCGCCTCCACCGCGCCAGCCTGGAGTACTGCCCCGCCATCCCCGACGGCATCGCCGAGCTGCGCTACGCCGGGGACACCTAGAGCACCGGGAGGTCACCAGGAGCTCCACCAGGAGGCACCAGGAAGGTCACCAGAAGCTTTACCAGGAATTCACTGGGAGGCCCTTGCCAGGAATTCCTTGGGAAGTTCACTTGGACCTTCACTGGAAGGTCACCAGGAAGGTCACTGGGAGTCCCTCTCCAGGAATTCCCAGTGAAGTTCACCAGGAGCTTCACTGGGATTCACCAGGAGCTTCACTGGAAGGTCACCAGGAAGGTCACCAGGAAGGTCACCAGGAGCTCCTCTCCTGGAATTCCCTGAGAAGTTCACCAGGAGCTTCATGGGAAGGTCACCAGGAAGGTCACCAGGAGCCCCTCTCCAGGAATTCCCTGGGAAGGTCACCAGGAGCTTCACTGGGAACTCACTGGGAGCTCCTCACCAGGAATTCCCAGTCAAGTTCACCAGGAGCTTCACTGGAAATTCACCGGGAGCCTCAAAGGAAGGTCACCTGGAAGGTCACCAGGAAGGTCACCAGGAGCTCCTCTCCAGGAATCCCCTGGGAAGTTCACCAGGAGCTTCACCAGGAACCTCATGGGAAGGTCACCAGGAAGGTCAATAGGAGCTCCTCACCAGGAATTCCCAGTGAAGTTCACCGGGAGCTTCACTAGGGTTCACCAGGAGCCCCTCTCCAGGAATTCCCTGGGAAGTTCACCAGAAGCTTTACCAAGAATTCACCAGGAGCCCCTCCCAGGGAATCCCCTGGGAAGTTCACCAGGAGCTTCACCAGGAACCTCATGGGAAGGTCACCAGGAAGGTCACCAGGAGCCCCTGTCCAGGAACTCCCTGGGAAGTTCACCAGGAGCTTCACTAGGGTTCACCAGGAGCCTCACAGGAAGGTCACCAGGAGCCCCTTGCTGGGAATTTCCGGTGAAGTTCACCAGGAGCTTCATGGAAAGGTCACCAGGAGCCCTTCTCCTGGAATTCCCTGGGAAGTTCACCAGAAGCTGCACCAGGAATCACCAGGAGCTTCATGGGAAGGTCACCAGGAAGGTCACCAGGAGCCCCTCTCCTGGAATTCCCAGTGAAGTTCACCAGAAGCTTTACTGGGAATTCCCTGGGAATTCACTGGGAGGGGCTCCCAGTGAATTCCCAGTGAAGTTCACCAGGATTCACCAGAAACCTCACGGGAAGGTCACCGGGAGTTCCTTGTCAGGAATTCCCTGGGAAGTTCACCAGGAAGGTCACCGGGAGCCCTTCTCTGGGAATTCTCTGGGAAGTTCACCGGGAGCTTCACTGGGAGTTCACTGGGAGCCCCTCGCCAGGAATTCCTTGGGAAGTTCACCAGGAGCCTCACAGGAAAGTCACCAGGAAGGTCACTGGGAGCCCCTCACCAGGAATTCCTTGGGAAGTTCACCAGAAGCTTTACTGGGAATTCACCAGGAGCTTCATGGGAAGGTCACCAGGAGCTCCTCTCCTGGAATTCCCTAGAAAGTTCACCAGGAGCTTCACTGGGAATTCACCAGGAGCCCCCCTCCAGGAATTCCCTGGGAAGTTCACCAGGACCTTCACTGGAAGGTCACCAGGAAGGTCACCAGGAGCCCCTCTCCTGGAATTCCCAGCGAAGTTCACCAGAAGCTTCACCAGGAACCTCATGGGAAGGTCACCAGGAAGGTCACCAGGAGCTCCTCACCAGGAATTCCCTGGGAAGTTCACCGGGAGCTTCACCAGGATTCACCAGGAGCCTCAAGGGAAGGTCACCAGAAGCTTTACTGGGAATTCACTGGGAGCCCCTCCCAGGGAATTCCTGGTGAAGGTCACCAGGAGCTTCATGGAAAGGTCACCAGGAGCCCTTCTCCTGGAATTCCCTGGGAAGTTCACCGGGAGCTTCACCAATTCACTGGGAGCTTCATGGGAAGGTCACCAGGAAGGTCACCAGGAGCTCCTCTCCTGGAATCCCCTGGGAAGTTCACCAGGAGCTTCACCAGGAGCCTCATGGGAAGGTCACCAGGAAGGTCAATAGGAGCTCCTCACCAGGAATTCCCAGTGAAGTTCACCGGGAGCCTCAAGGGAAGGTCACCAGAAGCTTTACTGGGAATTCCCTAGGAGCCCCTCCCAGGGAATTCCTGGCAAAATTCACCAGAAGCTTCACCAGGAGCTTCATGGAAAGGTCACC
>NW_015091785.1:21220-22325 GCF_001431845.1 Calidris pugnax | reverse complement strand
CTTTGATCCACAGATTGAAGATGTGGAGATCTTTCTTCCTTGTCAACAGGTAAAATCCAGCTTCATTTCTGAAACAAGCTTCCCTTTTGGTGCTAAAGAAGTGAGCATTCAGCATGTCAATGTGCTTGTCTTAAACCTCTCCAGAACACTGAAGCTCCATTTGTACACAGTTACCTTCAACAGAAAATATATCCCTCGTACGGAAGATGAGACGGGACCTTCAGGCAGAGAAGTGACTGTCGGGCAGAGGAACGCTGAAAAGGTGGTGAACTGATCAAAGTGCATCTTTGATCCACAGATTGAAGATGTGGAGATCTTTCTTCCTTGTCAACAGGTAAAATCCAGCTTCATTTCTGAAACAAGCTTCCCTTTTGGTGCTAAAGAAGTGAGCATTCAGCATGTCAATGTGCTTGTCTTAAACCTCTCCAGAACACTGAAGCTCCATTTGTACACAGTTACCTTCAACAGAAAATATATCCCTCGTACGGAAGATGAGACGGGACCTTCAGGCAGAGAAGTGACTGTCGGGCAGAGGAACGCTGAATGTAAACTTCAGTACCTGAATCTTCTTTCCATTGTCCTTCCCTTCTGCAGGTGGAAGTTAAGTTTCTCTGTCAAGGAGGAAAAGAGTAGCTGTTCCACATCACTGTTCACCTTCGTTCATTAAGGCAGGTAAGCACGTCTCTTATAATTATTTTGCTTCTGAACGAGCCGTGAATGCCGTGCTGCTGTTGGGGTGGAAGGGAGCCCCTGTTCCCTTCATCCAAGCTGTGCACACAGGGGCCAGAAGCTCTTCTCATCCCCCCGGTCTCCTCAGGTGCGGGCAGGAAGAAACTGGGGGCATCAGCTTCATGGCTGTTCCTGGTAGGGCTCAGAGAGGAAAAGAGAGAGAATGGTCCTCTGGGGGAAAAAGCATCACTATCAAGTGGCCATTCGGGTTCCATTTCTGTTTCCACAAGAATTTTTCTGTTCTTTTGGTGTACAGAGCTGGATGTGCTTTCCCTGTATGACTGTGAAGATGTGCTGGGTGTAGAACTGGCTGAATCATGGAATCAGAACAGTTTTCTCCTCTCCTCTCCTCTCCTCTCCTCTCCTCTCCTCTCCT
>NW_015091785.1:0-14080 GCF_001431845.1 Calidris pugnax | reverse complement strand
CCCACACAACATCCCACCACAAACCAGTAATTTTGGGCACTAGAGCATGCCCTGAAGAACCATGTCTACACATTTCTTAAATACCTCCAGGGATGGTGACTCCACCACCTCCCTGGGCAGCCCATTCCAATGCTGGATAACCCTTTCAGTAAAGAAATGTTTCCTAATATCCAACCTGAACTTCCCCTGGCGTAACTTGAAGCCATTACCCCTTGTCTTATTGTCTGTAACTTGGAAGAAGAGACGGATTCCTGCCTCTCTACAGCTTCCTTTCAGGTACTTGTACAGAGCGATAAGGTCTCCCCTCAGTCTCCTCTTCCCCAGACTGAACAACCCCAGCTCCCTCAGCCTCTCCTCGTAAGACTTACTCTCCAGACCCATCACCAGCTTCGTTGCCCTTCTCTGGACCCGCTCCAGCACCTCAATGTCCCTCTTGTGGTGGGGGGCCCAAAACTGGACACAGTACTTGAGGTGGGGTCTCACCAGTGCTGAGTACAGGGGGATGATCACTTCTCTGTTCACCACGCTGTTCCTGATCCAGGCCAGGATGCTGTTGGCCTTCTTGGCCACCTGGGCACACTGCTGGCTCATGTTCAGCCGACAGTCTGATATTTCTAAGAAAAAATAAATAAAAGAGACCTTTTTATTTGAACAGCAATTAACGACTTAAAAGTAAAGCCCAGTTTTAGGTACTGATATAACTGATACTCAGAAAAATACTAGTAAAAAAAACACTTGGGAAAAAAAAAGAAAAAAAAAGCCTAGTATGGGGTGGATGAGTAGACAGTGTCCTCGACTGAAGCATGCTTGAATGGGCAGACCCAGAGGATGCTGATCAGCGGAAAAAGTATACCTGTAGGCCAGAAACCAGCAATTTTCCCCAAGGGTCAGTACTGCATCCAGTCCTGTTAAACCTTTTCGTTAATGATGTCAATGACAGAGCACATTGCACCCTCAGCAAGTTTGCTGAGGGCACCAAACTGGGTGGTTTGGCTGAAACACTGTGGTCATGGATGGTCATACTGCCATCCAGATGGACCTTGACAGACTGGAAAAATGAAAAGACAGGAACCCCTTATTGAAAGTACTTCTCCAGGGAGGGATAACCACAGGAACGAGCACACAAAAAGTGGCAAAGCATCTTGACAGAAAGAGACCTTGGGGTCCCTGTAGACACCAAGTTGAACGTTAGTGTCTTGGTTTGAGGTAGAACCGAACCAACTTCCTGTTCGGTAACTTTACTTCTTAGCTAAGCCTCTTCTAACTCTCTAAAGGAGAATTTTTGCAGGAGAGTGGCTGCTCCAGCCCATGGTAAGCCTAGTTACTAGTTATTTTCACTTTTTTCGATTATTAACATAGTTGGCCATAAGTCAGTTATCTTTCAGGGATTTACCTCTCCAAAATATGTAATCATTGAAGCAGGCTATCAGATTGGTCAAGTATGTTTTGCTCTTTGTAAATCCATCCTGACTGTTCCCAATCACCTTGTCCTTCATGCATGTAGAAGTGGTTTCCAGGAGGATTTTCTCCATCACTTTCCCAGGCACTGTGCTGAGGCTGCCTGGTCTGTAGTTACTTGGACTGGATCTTCCTCTTGCCCTTCTTGAAGTTAGGAGTGGCATTTGCTCTCTTCCGCTCTTTAAGAACCTCGCCCTCTCACCGCAGCCTTTCAAAGACAATCAAAAGTGACCTTGCAATGACATCAGCCAGGTCCCCAGCGTTTGTGGGGGCAACCTATGGACTTACATATGTCCAATTGGATTAAGGCTCCTTAACCTGTTTCTCCTCCACCACAGGTAACACCTTCTTTTTTTCTTCCTCTCCTCGCTCCTTCATGGAGGGAATTCCCTTTTAATGTCTGTATTTCCCTCCTCCCCAAAACCTTCCCAATATGATACAATTGTGATGGTGGCTAGAAATACTTCTGGCAGAGTACTTCAAGGAATAAACAGCTGTGAGAAGTGCTGGTAAGAGGCCAGTCCAGTGAAAATCCAAGAGCACTTAAATCCAAAGACATGACTTTCTCCAGAGGCGAAATTGCCCCTATTTGAAGCTGATTTCTCTAAAAGGGGTCTGTCAAGTCCCAGGGAAAACATGCCTCATTCTCTATGTAACCTGACAGCAAAGTATTAGGCATACAGAAAAATAAATTGTGATCTTCAGGCAGAGCCACACCTGAGTTAATCTTTAATATTTCAGTCCTCATTTCATTTTTACTGTTCAAAGGTGGTGAACTGATCAAAGTGCATCTTTGATCCACAGATTGAAGATGTGGAGATCTTTCTTCCTTGTCAACAGGTAAAATCCAGCTTCATTTCTGAAACAAGCTTCCCTTTTGGTGCTAAAGAAGTGAGCATTCAGCATGTCAATGTGCTTGTCTTAAACCTCTCCAGAACACTGAAGCTCCATTTGTACACAGTTACCTTCAACAGAAAATATATCCCTCGTACGGAAGATGAGACGGGACCTTCAGGCAGAGAAGTGACTGTCGGGCAGAGGAACGCTGAATGTAAACTTCAGTACCTGAATCTTCTTTCCATTGTCCTTCCCTTCTGCAGGTGGAAGTTAAGTTTCTCTGTCAAGGAGGAAAAGAGTAGCTGTTCCACATCACTGTTCACCTTCGTTCATTAAGGCAGGTAAGCACGTCTCTTATAATTATTTTGCTTCTGAACGAGCCGTGAATGCCGTGCTGCTGTTGGGGTGGAAGGGAGCCCCTGTTCCCTTCATCCAAGCTGTGCACACAGGGGCCAGAAGCTCTTCTCATCCCCCCGGTCTCCTCAGGTGCGGGCAGGAAGAAACTGGGGGCATCAGCTTCATGGCTGTTCCTGGCATGTCAATGTGCTTGTCTTAAACCTCTCCAGAACACTGAAGCTCCATTTGTACACAGTTACCTTCAACAGAAAATATATCCCTCGTACGGAAGATGAGACGGGACCTTCAGGCAGAGAAGTGACTGTCGGGCAGAGGAACGCTGAATGTAAACTTCAGTACCTGAATCTTCTTTCCATTGTCCTTCCCTTCTGCAGGTGGAAGTTAAGTTTCTCTGTCAAGGAGGAAAAGAGTAGCTGTTCCACATCACTGTTCACCTTCGTTCATTAAGGCAGGTAAGCACGTCTCTTATAATTATAACATTTATAACAAAATGAAGATTGAGTCAGTTATATGTGAAATAAGTTGTTGCAGTTTTCTCCTCTCCTCTCCTCTCCTCTCCTCTCCTCTCCTCCCTTCCCCTCCCTTCCCCTCTCGTCATCACTCTTCTGCCCTTTGCTCTGCTTTGCCCTTCCCAGCCCTGCTCTGCCCTTTCTTTTGGTTTCTTTTTTTTTTTCTTTATGCTTTAAAATGCCTTTTGGTTTCCCTGCAGAGCTCGGAGATGGTTCTCACAAGGGCTTATCATAGCTTTGGGAGAACGGTCCCTGGTGTCTGCAAAGGGGGAAAGGCAAACTCAGTCAGCACACCCTCCAGAGCACCTCCCCAGCTTTGTGCCTCCACCTGCAGATGCCTTTCTGCTTTGCCTGTCCAGGTTGTCACACAGTACGGCTCTGTGGGGTTTATGTGGCAAGGTTTTGGTGGGGGTGGTGTTATAGGGGTGGCCTCTATGGGAAGAGGCTCCCCCATGTCAGACACAGCCAGGTCCTGCCAGCTCCAAACCAGACCCACTGCTGGCCAAAGCTGAGCCCACCAATGAAATGCAGACCCAGGTTGGAGGGGTTCCTGAAGGAACTGACTCCTGTGGGAGGGAAGCCATGCTGGAGCAGGGGAAAACTGTAAGGAGGAAGGAGGAGTAGAGACAACACGTTATGGAATGATCATGACTCCCCTTCCGCAAGCCCTTATGTATCCTCTCCCGTGAGGTGGCAGAGGAGTCAGGAATGGAACAGTGAAGCTGAGCCTTGGAAGAAGGGGAGGGTGGGGGGAAAGTGCTTTTAGTTTTGTCTTTATTTCTCACCATGCTACTCTCTTTTAAACTGGCAATCAATTAATTTTTCCCAAATC
This sequence comes from Calidris pugnax, assembly GCF_001431845.1. Lineage (NCBI taxonomy): Eukaryota > Metazoa > Chordata > Aves > Charadriiformes > Scolopacidae > Calidris > Calidris pugnax. Next base: position 10,087 of record NW_015091785.1, on the reverse strand, counting down.
AAGTCTGTTTTACCTGTGACACCAACCGTAAGTTTGACTTTATGTCACCCCAGGAGCTTTTCTGTCTTATTTTCTCCCCCTGTCCATTCTTGGAGAAAGGGGCGGAGTGAGAGAGTAGCTCCATGGACTTTGTGGAAACAGCAAATGTCAGCCTACCACCATCCTTTCTCTATTGCCTGCTCAGGGTAACCTCCAGGACTGGAGTTACTCTGAAAGAATATGCACATGGACAATGGTCCCAATCCTCTGCCTCTCTGGAAAACAGTAGCTGGTGTCCAGCACACCCTGCACTCTGCAGATGCATGTGCCATAAATATTGTCCAAGGAAACTGCATGTCCATGGCTGTGAGAATTCTCAGACAGCTACACTGCACCTGAGGTGACCAGCTGGGAGTGCTCAGAACATCTTACTGACTCTGCTTTCTGCTCTCTACCCCTGTACCCTCCACAGAACTTTGGCCACGTTTTCCCAGCATTACACAATAAACCCAGAGAAAAAGACACGTGAGAACAAAAGGCACGAGAAGATGTCAGGGGAACCTGGTAAGAACCACATTTCTTCTCTTTAGACAGGGATGGAAGGGCAAGTGACTCATTGGAAAACCCTGGTTCCCTGAGAGAATCAAATAAAATGTGTTCCTCCCAAAAACCTGTTCTTGTCGTTTCTTAGTGAAGTTTCCTCTCTTTCTCTCTCTCTTTCTTTTTCATGTGAACCTAATCCCCAGATCCTGACGCGGGAATCAAGCCTGGGACCGTGAAAGAACTAAAAAACCATTTTGAGGCTCTGGGTAAGTTTCCTGGATACCATTTGTTCTGCTTGTGATCATCCTTGGGAAACTCTGGGATGCTGAGTATCTCTGCAGAGGGAAAGGTGCCTGAGGAGGTCTATCCCCCTGAGTCTCTTTGATGAGAGGCAAGTCCTGCTCCAGCAGAGTTTATTGCTCAGGCTTGGTAGAGAAAGGCTTTCCAAAAAAAGGCTCCGGTGAAGATGCTGCTGCATTTGTACATCTCTTCTGGGGTTCCTTTCAGACTTCGACTGCAAGGGCAGTCACAATCTCTTTCTCACCCTTTGTTGGACTACCATCTGAAAAGTGGGGCAAAACATCAGGGAGGTTATGCCTCTGGACCAGGAAATGAATATTCCTCACCATTCCTTCTGACTGTGTTGGAGTTCTCCTCATTGTCCTTCCATCAGCAGTGGAGGTTCCAACAGGTGCAGCTCCCACCTGGCTGTGGATTTTCTGCTCTGCAGCAGAGCTGGGAGATACAAAGCTGACCTCTCCAGCCTCAGAAGGGTTCAGGATCCCCAGTGGGGAAGGTCTGAGCCATCTGCTCTGACCTCAAGGCAGAGTCTGCTTTCAGCAGGAGACTCACCAGACACCTCCCAAGCTCTTTCCCACCCAGAAGAGCTCTGCCATTTGGTGACAAAGACAGAACCCCAAATCGCAGGCCAAGCCTCAAGAATGCACTTGGCTTCTTCAGAAACCTCTAGGGCATGTTGGAGAGCTGTCCTGGGAGGTTCTGGGAGGAGATGTGAGGGAGCAGAAGCATCCCAATGTGGGGTGGCAGGAGGGGAAGGGGCAGAGTGAGGCCCCTGCAGTCTCCCTGGGAAAGACCACGTGCTGCTGCCCATGACCTCTGGCAGCTCAGGCAGCTCATTGGCACAGGAGACCTTCAGCAGGGCTCCGCGGTAGGACACAGTAATCGAAAAGCCCCACAGCACTGCTGTCAGGTTCTTGGTTTATAGGACCTCAAGTTGCTTGGGTCATCTGCATGATGCGCTCTTCCCCAAAACCTGTTCAGTATGTTCTTGTGCTTCACGAGGGAAAGATATTCATTAAGTTTCCCTTTTTTATCTGTTTTTTCCATATGCATCTACTGACCAGAACCTGAGACTGAGAAGCGCAGTGTCCAAGAACGAAAGAAACGCTTTGAAGGCCAAAGTAAGTACAGCGAGTCTCATTTCTACTTGTGGTCATCCTAGGGCAGCTCTGGGATGTGATGTGTTAGCACTGAGGGAAGTGAGGCTTGTGGAGGTCTATCCCACCCGAGCATGTCCTCTGCAGAAGCCCTTCCAGTCCAGAGCAGAAGGCATGGTCTCCCGGGTGGGGTGAGTTGGGTCAGCAGGGTGTACCTCATTGGCGACAGCCACGTCCTACCCTAGCCCAGGTAATTGCTGGAGTTGGTAGAAGAAGGCTTTCCACGGGACAGGCTCAGGTGAAGTCGCTGAGGGATTAACATGTGGCTTCTGGGATTCCTTTTCACTCTTTGACTGCAAGGGAGGGTTTGTCACCCTCTTGTGGGACTGACCACTTCAGAAGTACAGGGAAACACCAACAGCAATCTGCCGCTGGCCCACCGCAGGAATAAACCTTCTTCACCCTCCATTCTCTTGCAGGCAGTAGCTTTCCATCTCCTCAGGTGACATCCACAGGCAGAAGGGAGATGTCTCCCCGTGCAGGTGAGAGGCTGGATTTACCATGCTCTCTGCAGGAGAAGGAAGGGAGGAGGGTGGGATCAGTAGACTTTTCTTGTGGTGAAAGAGGAGGGTTCATTCCTCGGCATCTTGCGGTCTCATGCTCCAGGGGGGCTTGTTGTCCATGCTGAACTTTTCTCCCAGGACTGAGAGTGGTGCCTCCCATCTTCAAAAGGGGTTCACCATAGACTTCCTCCTGTGTGGCCTTAGTTGGATACGGGTCCCATCTCCTCTAGTCACTGCCAATGGTTCTAGCTCTGTGGTCACGGAGGGTGCTGGCGTCCTCAGCCCCGCTCTGGGCTGCCTCTGTGCACTTGGTTTTCTCTGTAGGGTGGAAGCTTGAGGGAGGCCCTGCCAAGCATGGAGAACCTGGGCTGGTTTTTATGCCTAAGGGGCCACCACAGCACCCTGAAACTGTTGCTCTTGGAGTGGCAGGACTAAGCGTTCCCTGGTGGCTTTCCCGAGCTCACAGACTTGCTTCTCTCGAGCTTTGTGCATTTGGCTTCATCAGTGCATGTGTCAGGAATGGGCCTGCATCCAGAGAGGTCCCATGAGGGCTGACTAGTGCTGATGGAAAGACCACCATGAACACCCAAGGGAAGGAAGACTTATAGCTCCTGAAGCTGTGTCAGATAGGGCTGGGGGTCAGGCATCTCTGGACATTGGTAGACCCCTCTTGACACTGGTATGGGTAACTTTGGCAGAGGCTCCTGGTGGCATTTTGACTTTTCTCGTATCTGGCACTTTCACCACCCCACAGACTGCCCTTCCAACAGCCTCCGGCAGCTGTTTTGTTCTTGCTGGCATTCCCATGCAGATGTCCTGGTGCACATGGTGCACACTAGAAGAAGGATGCCTGGAGGAGCAGTGTGCTAGGCCCAGTGGTGGGCTGACCCACAGCAGAGTGGGACAGGCTGGATGGTGCTGAATCCCATCCTGCCCGGGATGTAAGGCCAGCTCTTCTCCTGCAGCTTTTTTTTTTTGTGACCCGCTAGCAGGAGCATGCTCTTCCCTTGGGGAAGGCTTGTGATGACCATGCCCTGGGCTCTTTCTTAACAGCATGCCTTTTCCTGGAAGAGAGGGAGTTTTTTTGGCACTGCACTGACATTGACCACCTGGGTGTGAGATCCTCCTGGTTACAGATAAGAGGTTTCCTTGGTTTTCTTTCTACAGGCCCCATGCATGGAGGAGAGCATTCCCTGCAGTAGGGACAAGGAGCAGATTCTGTCCTGGGAGGTTCTGGGAGGAGATGTGAGGGAGCAGAAGCATCCCTATGTGGGGTGGCAGGAGGGGAAGGGGCAGAGTGAGGCCCCTGCAGTCTACCTGGGAAAGACCACGTGCTGCTGCCCATGACCTCTGTGGCAGCTCAGGCAGCTCATTGGCACAGGAGGCCTGCACTGGGGCTCCGCGGCAGGACACGGTGATCAAAAAGCCCCACAGCACTGCTGTCAGGTTCTTGGTTTATAAGACCTCAAGTTGCTTGGGTCATCTGCATGATGCATTCTTTCCCAAAACCTTTTCAGTATGTTCTTGTGCTTCACGAGGGAAAGATATCAGTTAAGTTTCCCTTTTTTACCTGTTTTTTCCATATGCATCTACTGACCAGAACTTGAGACTGAGAATCGCAACGACCAAGAACGAAAGAAATGCTTTGAAGGCCAAAGTAAGTACAGCGAGTCCAGGGTGGGACCTCAGAGAGAAACAAAGTCTGTGGAGGTCTATCAGTCTGAAAGCTTCTTCTTTTTATCCCTTTTTTTTTTTTTTTTTTTTTCTATGAATGAGCTGCCCAGAACCTGAGACTAAGCAATACATTGTCAAAGAACTAAAGAAATTCTTTGAAGGCCAAATTCAGTAGGCCAGATCTCATTCTCTTGTCAGGCTACCAAGAGATGAGTAGAGTGAGACTCTGTGTGAGCTTCTCTCACCTCCTCTGGGAAGCAAAGGACATTCTTCACCCTAAACCCTCTTGCAGGCATGCACATACAAAATCCAGAGCTGTTGTCCAGGGGCAAAAGGAAAATGCCTTTCTGTGCAGGTGAGTACCAGGACTGATCCACACTACCTGGAAACAAAAACCTGCCTAGCCAGAAGACAATCTGGAGGCTTACCCTGCATGAGGGTGCACCACAGTGATATGAAACAAACTCACCGCTCCAGAAATTCCCACTTCCAAAGGCCTCTGGCAAGTCTTTTGTCATTTTGAATATCCCCATCCAGATGTCCTGGTCCCCAGGTACTAGTGTGCAGAGCTGCCCAGGCAGTGTGCTTTTCCCATCACAGACCAGGGCAGCCTGGACTCTATTGAATCCCTTCCTCTCTAGGTTCTAAGACAGGCTGTTTCCCTGCCCCTGCTCTTTCCAGGTTGGATGCTTGACAGGGGGATCTTCTTCCCTGAAGGAACATTTCAAAATTATCATGCCCTGGTCCCTCTTCTATGGCCGTGTCTTTGGTTAGTGAGGAAGCAATGGGGTTAATTTTAATTTTGTCTCAACTCACCAGCAGCACAGGAGCGTGGGGCCCATGTGGGACTGAGCTAATTGTTTCATGAGAGTATCACGAGCTGCTCGGTTATCTACTTGTCTCTATTGCATTTTGGAGCCGATCAAGGAACTTTAGATAAGGTTCTCCAGGCGCTTTTCTGTCTCTTTGCAGAGCTCTGCTAGGGCTTCAAATATCTGCCGCCACACTACTAAGTGTTGAGCTGCAGCTTTATCTGTCCCTGCAGCAGCGTCTCAAAGCTTTTCACCAATTTGCTCCCACACCTCTTTGTCAAGGGTGTCGGTCTCGGGAGAGCCCGGAACATTTTTTCGTACCCAGTCTAAGGAAGTTATTAAAGACAGGGTAGGTACAGATCGGTTTTGAGCTTTTAAAATACACTGTAATACTTCTAGATCCCTTTGCTGCTCTGTGGGCAGTGTGCTTCCCTGCTCCTCTCTCAGCAGAGTGTTCCCCATAGTTCCCGATCGCTCAGCTCTGTCCTGCAGAAGGCGATGAGCCGGCGGTGAAGAAATCCTGGAGGCAATCCCTGGTTCCATCGGGCTGCGCTACCGCTCCGGACGGCTTTAGTCTCCTGATTAATGCCCCACGTTGGGCGCCATTTGTAGCGTATGAAGGCACGGACCCCGGTCGGTGATACAACCAGAATCGTTTATTATAACCAACCGGTAGCTTATATAGTACCAGTGGATCTTCTTTCCCAACTGACACAGCCCCGCTACCCCCAACTGCCAGGCGGGTGGAATTCCCCTCCATCAGTCAGGGGCGCCAGGCATTGTTTACAGGCCATCTGGAGATGCTCCTGGGTCATCTTCTGCCACTGTTCCTGCTTCTTCTTCTGATCTCTGCTTCTTCCACAATACTGTTAACCCCCTGTTCTCCCACAACCTCAGAGGAGGCAAGATCATTCTCCCACTGATAGTGGTCTTTCTTCACAGGAAGGACAGTGGAAGCAAACACAGCAAGGGCCCTGGATTCCTTTCGAGAGAAGGACCTCCAGCAGATCTCTCAGCAAATGGAAAGGCTGCAGACAGCTTTTCAGAACATACCAAGGTCAATACAGAAGGACCTGGAGAACCTCAGAGCCGACCTCGAGAACCAATTTGGTGAGCACAGCCATTGGCAAGAAGGCCTTCACCTCTCTGTAGGAAAATGCTTGCTCATATATATATATCTCTATCTGTTCCTTGAACTACCATTCTGTGTCTCCTGATTATGCTTGGGGTTGGACAGATGTTACTTTGCAAGTACCTCGTGTCCTGTGTCCCTGAGAAATCTCCTAGTGTCAACTGCAGGGGGTCAGGGTCCCTCTCCTTTCCCTCGTCTTGGAAGGGAGTGCATACCACGGGCTCTCAGTGACGCTGAGAAGAGGTGATGGTGTCTACCTCCAAGTGCTCCCTCCATCTCTCTCTCGCTGTGTCCATTCACCTTCCTCATGACCAACCATCTTGTCTCTGACAGCTCCCCGATTCAGGGGGGGAAGATGGTGGGGGTGATGCCAGGCCATTGTTCTGTCCAGCTGTCATTTGTCAAGCTTTGAGGAAGGCTCACAGGGCCCGTGCTCTTTCCCATTCCTCCAGCACTCAAGCTGTCCAAAGCAGTCAAATGGAGGTGGAAGGCTCTTCCCACTTCCCCAGAGCCCATGTGCCCTTAGCGCCTGGGAGGTGCACGCCTGAGGGAGGGCAGGATTCAGGCAGGGAGAAAGGCCCAGAGTTAGAGCTGGAGGGAGGAAGCTTGGTCTCAGCCCTTGGGCAAGCCCTGCTCTCCTGCCCCTGCCGCAGGACTGCCCAATGAGTGTTGGTGTGCCTTCTGAACTGCCACCACCATCTTGCCTTGGAGAGTGTCTTTTTCTGAGAAAAAAATCATAATGACCAGCACTGTTGATGCCCCAATGGGCTCTGGGGCTGGGTCCTCGTGGGCAGTGAAACAAGTTCAGCTGCTTCTTGGTCCTTTCTAAGAGGAAAGGCCTTGTGCCAAAAGCAGTAGAATGCCTCAGGTCAGGGGAGGCAAGGTCATTGTCTCACTGACACTGGTCTTTTTTCACAGGAAGGATGATGGAAGCAAACACAGCAAAGGCCCTGGATTCCTTTCGAGAGAAGGACCTCCAGCAGTTCTATCAGCAAATGGAAATGCTGCAGACAGCTTTTCAGAACATGCCGAGGTTAACACAGCAGGACCTGGAGAACTTCAAAGCCAACATGGGGAACCAATCTGGTGAGCACAGCCATTGACAAGAAGGCCTGCACCTCTCTGTAGGAAAATGCTTGCTCATATATATATATCTCTATCTGTTCCTTGAACTACCATTCTGTGTCTCCTGATTATGCTTGGGGTTGGACAGATCTTACTTTGCAAGTACCTCGTGTCCTGTGTCCCTGAGAAATCTCCTAGTGTCAACTGCAGGGGGTCAGGGTCCCTCTTCTTTCCCTCGTCTTGGAAGGGAGTGCATACCACGGGCTCTCAGTGACACTGAGAAGAGGTGATGGTGTCTACCTCCAAGCACTACCTCCATCTCTCTCTTGCTCTTTCCATTCACCTTCCTCATGACCAACAGTCTTGTCTCTGACAGCTCCCCGATGCAGGGAGGGAAGATGGCGGGGGTGATCCCAGGCCATTGTTCTGTGCAGCTGTCATTTGTCAAGCCTTGAGGAAGGCTCACAGGGCACCGGTCTTTCTTCACAGGAAGGATGACTGAAGCAAGCACAGCAAGGGCCCCGGATTCCTTTCAAGAGAAGGACCTCCAGCAGATCTCTCAGCAAATGCAAACACAGGAAACAGCTGTTCAGAACATGCAGGGGTCCACAGAAGAGCACCTGGATATCCTGAGAGCAGACATGGAGCGCCAATTAGGTGAGCATAGCCATTGCCAAGAAGACCTCCATCTGTCTGGTAGATTTAGCTCATCTACAGACAAACCGTCCCACTTGCTAGGCCTCTGCACCTCCTGAACACAGAAGGGGTTGGAGAGACCCTTCTTGGCAAGTAGCTCACATACTGCAGCAGTGAGACACGTCACTACAAAGGTGTTGAATGAGGGTTGTCAAGGTCTGTCTTCCCTCCCTTTTTTTTTAAGGCAGTGAGTACCATGGGCCCCTGTGACTCGCAGGTGTGGAGAATGTGTCCACCTCCAAGTCTTGCCTCCATCTCTTTCCTTTACCCACTCACATTCCTCTTGACCAAGCCACTCCTCTTCTACAACCCATCCCTTCTGGCAGGAAAGATGGAGACGTGTGACTTCACCCTTCCGTCCTGCCCACCCGGCTCAGCCCTTAGGCAAGCCCTGTTCTCCTGCCCCTGCCTCAGGAGTGCCCAATCCATGCTGGTTTGTCTTCTGAGATACCACCACCATCTTGCCCTGGGCTGTGTCCCCTTCCTGATTAAACAGCTCATGAACTGCACCGTTCATGCTCCAGTATGATCTGGGGCTGGGTCCTCCTGGGCAGGGAAAAAAGTTCAGCTTCTTGTTGTTCTTTTCTAAGGGGAAAGTCCCACCTGTACATGGTTCCAATAAAGTGCTTTGAACTCTTCACACCGTACGGCAAACCAGAGATGCCTCCTTCAAAGACAATAGTGTCTCTATCCCTTCTCCCTTGCCATCAGCATAGCATCTTCTTTTTACTGCTCCAGAGTTCCTACCGATGTTCTAGATCTTGTTACAATCTTTGCTGCTAAAAGACTGAGCATCCTGGTCACCTCAGGCCTTGCTCTCTTTGGAGGATGGCACCAGGCCTTTTGATGTCTTTTCCAACTTACTGAACAAGCACGTTACTATGGGAGAACACAGTCTCTTTGGTCAGCAGCATAAGTTTCTTAGTACACAGGAGAGTATCATGTTTGCAAATGCACCTATTGCCTGTTTTTTTCTTTTTCCCACAGAGCTTTTCAAAATGCAGCGCTACAAAGGTAAGCAAAAGGGAGATGATGCATGTGAGTACTCCGAGTCTGAAAGTGGTCCTCAAAAAAGTATCTGACAAGCTCAGATAGCTGGTTGAAGAGCAAACCCCTCAGGGGAAAGATTGTGTGATAACTGTTCTCTTTGTTGTGTGCTGCCAAAGACCCTGTGTATGTCTGGCAGGAGCCATTTTAGCTGTGGGGAGCAGGGATGACCAGCTTGCATTGGCCACTTCAGCTCCTGGCTCCCACTCCTGGTGTTGCCCTTTTGGTGTTTCAGGAAAAGGGTCTTGAGCTGATGTTTCTCCACTACAGGAGCAACCTCTTCTTCTGTAAATCTGAGCTGAGCTACAAGACCTTAGTTCACAACATTGCACCTTGCTGGTTCAGAGTCAGGTGTTTCTTACATTGATGAGTTGGGTAAAGTGAGGAAAGAACCATTTACTCATCACTGTGGCAGTGAAGATCACTCTTCCATTCTAACCCATGTGAAAGAAGCACCCTGGACTGGTGCTGTCCTAGTTATTGAGGAGAATCTATTTAAAGTTTGAAAATCATCTTCCAACTTTGCTAAGGAGTTAATCATGACACCCAAATGAAATTCCAGCTGGGGTACCTCTATTTTGGCATACATTATACCTGCATACACCATGGGTTAGGGAGTGTGCTCTCCCTGTTTCCCACCCTGGTCTCTCCCCCCACCCAGCCCCTCCCCAAACATTTGCACTTCCTCAACCATCACTCCTAATGGGCTCTCTTCCCGTACATGAGTTTTAAGCAAAGATACTGAAAGATTTGTGTCTTTGTTTTCAGTATTTATATCTTATGAGTGTCTGAATTTATTTCCAGGTGGGTTTCATATGCTGCAGGGCTGATCAATTATCTGACCAGCTTCCTCTTCAGTTTCTATCATAGAGAATTTATTTTGGCCAATTTTATTTTGTCAAATAGTTTTTGCTGTTGAACAATATTTGCTCAATAGTCTTGGAAAAGTCAATTTTGATCCTGGCATTGCCCAAAGAGGAGCTGTCTGGTCAACTTCCAGTCCTTTTCCTCAGACCATCCCCACAGAAATTCAAAGATGGAGGGAGAGGGCATTCAGCCCCACAGCCTCCTCCTTGGTGCAGAAGGCTGGAGTCACAGGAACATTGGCTGAGGTCCTGTCCTTTGCTGTATGCAGCCTGGTCAGTCACTAAGTCAGCAGCCCTGAATGGGAATGGAGGG
>NW_015091784.1:0-3712 GCF_001431845.1 Calidris pugnax | reverse complement strand
TATAAATGTGAGCCTGAACTTATCAGCTAAAGCCAAGCACGTTTGAGTGTGTGTGTGTGAGAGTTTCCTGCTAAAAGCAGAGGGAGCGAGGGATAGATCACTTTGATGCTTTTTAAAAGAAGATGGTTGCAATCCATATAATTTTCCTGTCAAACGTATTTGAAAAACAGAAAGCATTTGTTGGGTATACGTTCTGCAAGTAGTTATCAACGGCATTCCAGAGGTATTTGGTTCCTTGGAATCCGCCATTCAAATCTACATGTCTTGGGTTACCCTGGAGCTGGCTGTCAGTCTATACTGTGGGAAAGTGAGGGCATTGCAGAGTTCACTTCAGCCTCTCAAAGATTGTCATCGTGGTGGTCTCAATGGAGAGGCTCTTCCAAAGGGCTTTATAAATGTGAGCCTGAACTTATCAGCTAAAGCCAAGCACGTTTGAGTGTGTGTGTGTGAGAGTTTCCTGCTAAAAGCAGAGGGAGCGAGGGATAGATCACTTTGATGCTTTTTAAAAGAAGATGGTTGCAATCCATATAATTTTCCTGTCAAACGTATTTGAAAAACAGAAAGCATTTGTTGGGTATACGTTCTGCAAGTAGTTATCAACGGCATTCCAGAGGTATTTGGTTCCTTGGAATCCGCCATTCAAATCTACATGTCTTGGGTTACCCTGGAGCTGGCTGTCAGTCTATACTGTGGGAAAGTGAGGGCATTGCAGAGTTCACTTCAGCCTCTCAAAGATTGTCATCGTGGTGGTCTCAATGGAGAGGCTCTTCCAAAGGGCTTAATTCGGAGTCTGTATGAGTGAGTATTTTGCCCGGGTTTTAGAGGCTCTACCTCTCTCTGTGGTCTGTAGAAAGCTCAGTTTAATCTGTAGTCCTTTGACCACCCCTGACTCCCTGGTGTATTTCAGCAAATCCTTAAGTCCAGAAAGGGATACCTTTTACCTCTTGGTTTATGGATACTGGCCTGATGATTGCAGATGCATAAATGAAGACTGCCGAGAAGGGTTCCAGATTCTGATTTTTTTATTATGTTTGTTGTCTCCTTTGTATGTTTTACAGAAACTGTAAATCCACCAGTGCAAAAATGTAAAATATTCAGGTTTTCTTTTTGTAATCCCACTGTCTGAGGGAACGTCCTAATAACCGCAGGAAGAAGTGAGAAGCTTCAGGGTCAGGTAGCCTTCACAGAGTCCTTCTCTTCCAGTCTTTGATTGCTCTCTAGTCAGATAGTATTTACGATAACATTAAAGCAAAAGCAAGTTCTGACTGATCTGCTTGAGTGGGGGATTTGGAAAGTGATGTGTGTAAGAAAGCAATGTTCTTTGCGAATTAGTGATAATCTCCTTTGGGTTTAACCAAAAGGTGAGCCCGCTTCCCATGCTCACTTCCCAGTGTGAACACCAGGTGCTCCAAAGGATGATCTCTTGTGAGAGAAAAGGAAACCTAAGATAGCTCACTACTGACAGGATCTTAAGGATTTTTCCATCTGGACTAAAAGATTTTTGTACCCTGACAGAAAATCAATGCTTTCTCATTCTTATTAGCCCTGTGTCAACATCATCTATAGACATCTCTACACCAGGGAAAACCTCATTTAACGTTCCCATCACGGCAGCCGCATTGCTGCTAAGAAATGTTGGGATTCCTCACGCAGATGAGGTTCCCTCAGTGCTCCTTGTGCTGGCAGCATGAGGCAGTCTCATGAAGGGCAGGTTCCCATGGTCAGATTTGTGCTAACTCTTCAAGTTCTAGGAGCTTAGGAAAAACTGACCTCTTTTTTTAAGTGTGACTGTAGGAAAGCAGCTTTGTCAGTGCTAAATCTTTCAATATTGCTAGCATCTGTACATCTGCAGGAGAGGTAAATACAATTATTTACATTGTCAAAGTCCTAGAACAACATAACAGGATATAATCCCCTGTATATTTTGACAAAACATGTATTTTACCACTGGGAAATCTTTTGTTTATATTTGAAGTGCCAAGAAGGTAATCAACTAATTTTGGCAATTATTTGCGTAGGAACCTTCTTGTGTGTGCATGAGCCCATCACAGAGGCATTCTTGTTATAGTTTGAATACGAGCACATGAAAGCTAATGGCAATAATTCATAAAAGGAGGAAGAGGATAGAGAGGGTGTTTCTTTTAAAGGAAAGCATCGTTCAACTTTAACTGCCTGCTGAGCCCTTCCTTGGAGGGTGGCTCAATGCTTTTTGTGTCTGACCCAGCAGCCTGAGCACCCCGAGACTGGAGTGGCAGGAATCAGGCTGTGGTGCGGTTCCTTACAAGATGAAGGAGAGAACAGGCAGCCCTTGAAGAAGCCCAAGCGTTCAGGATACGTAAGGTGTCTGAAAATTGGCAAGGAGCTAAAGGGAATTACTCGGCGGAGCCAGGGACCAACGTAAACTAGCAAGTATAAATGTGAGCCTGAACTTATCAGCTAGAGCCAAGCACGTTTGAGTGTGTGTGTGAGAGTTTCTTGCTAAAAGCAGAGGGAGCGAGGGATAGATCACTTTGATGCTTTTTAAAAGAAGATGGCTGCACTCCATATAATTTTCCTGTCAAACGTATTTGAAAAACAGAAAGCATTTGTTGGGTATCCGTTCTGCAAGTAGTTATCGACGGCGTTCCAGAGGTATTTGGTTTGCAGGGTTCCTTGGAATGCGCCGTTCAAATCTACATGTCTTGGGTTACCCTGGAGCCGGCTGTCAGGCTCTACTATGGGGAAGGGAGGGCATTGCAGAGTTCACTTCAGCCTCTCAAAGGCTGTCGTCGTGGTGCTCTCAATGGAGAGGCTCTTCCAAAGGGCTCAATTCGGAGTCTGTATGAGTGAGTATTTTGCCCGGGTTTTAGAGGCTCTACCTCTCTCTGTGGTCTGTAGAAAGCTCAGTTTAATCTGTAGTCCTTTGACCACCCCTGACTCCCTGGTGTATTTCAGCAAATCCTTAAGTCCAGAAAGGGATACCTTTTACCTCTCGGTTTATGGATACTGGCCTGATGATTGCAGATGCATAAATGAAGACTGCCGAGAAGGGTTCCAGATTCTGATTTTTTTATTATGTTTGTTGTCTCCTTTGTATGTTTTACAGAAACTGTAAATCCACCAGTGCAAAAAACAGAACAAAACTGTAAATCCACCAGTGCAACAGTGTAAAATATTCAGGTTTTCTTTTTGTAATCCCACTGTCTGAGGAAAGGTCCTAATAACTGCAGGAAGAAGAGAGAAACTTCAGGGTCAGGTAGTCGGCTACCTCTAACTGATGCTTTTCTGGAACAAAATGTAGCAGGAGAGTGAAGTGCAGGAGCTGCAGCAAATTAGGCTCAGGGGCAGCAGTTAGAGTTGCAGAATGAAAGCAAAATATGGCCCATTTTTCTGGGAGTCTCTTTGGGGTTCGATCGTATGAATGGTGCTCTGAAAATGTAAAATGTTATCACATGCTATTAGAGAAAGAGTCAGCTCAGCGTGCATTAGAGAAGTGGCTGTGACAACTGAACTGTGTGTTTAAAGAGCGTGCTGTTAAGGCCCCTCTTGTGGTCACTTATCTTGTATTTATGCTTATTGCTGTTGGAGACAGACAGTGATATAAAGGTTAGTCTTCACAGCAGATATTTTTCTGTGGTGCTTTTCTTCATGGATGTTTGTCATAGCTGTACTTTGCCTTCTCACCAATTCTTTTTCTTTTTCCCTTTTTTGCACCTAAATAATCTACTGTCCC
>NW_015091783.1:6736-9275 GCF_001431845.1 Calidris pugnax | reverse complement strand
GGGTCGACGTTGGGTTGATGTTGGGTTGACATTGCGTTGACGTTGGGTCAGTGCTGGGTTGATGTTGGGTCGATGTTGAGTTGATGTTGGGTCGATGTTGAGTTGATGTTGGGTTGTGGTTGGATTGACATTGGGTTGAGGTTGGGTCGACGTTGAGTTGACGTTGGGTTGATGTGAAGTTGACGCTGTGTTGACGTTGAGTTGACGTTGGGTTGATGTGGAGATGATGTTGGGTTGACTTTGGGTTGATGTTGGGTTGACGTTGGGTCAACGTTGGGTCGATGTTGGGATGATGCTGGGTCAATGCTGGGTTGATATGAGGTTGATGTTGGGTCGACGTTGGGTTGATGTTGGGTTGAAATTGGGTCAACATTGGGTTGACGTTGGGTTGATGCTGGGTTGACATTGGGTCGACGTTGGGTTGACGTTGGGTTGACATTGGGTCAACGTTGGGTCGACGTTTGGTTGATGTTGGGTCGACGTTGGGTCGATGTTGGGTCGATGTTGGGTTGATGTTGGGTTGATGCTGGGTTGACGTTGGGTCGACGTTGGGTTGACGTTGGGTTGACGTTGGGATGACGTTGGATTGACGTTGGGTTGACGTTGGGATGACGTTGGATTGACGTTGGGTTGACGTTGGGATGACGTTGGATTGACGTTGGGTTGACGTTGGGATGACGTTGGATTGACGTTGGGTTGACGTTGGGATGACGTTGGATTGACGTTGGGTTGACGTTGGGATGACGTTGGATTGACGTTGGGTTGACGTTGGGATGACGTTGGATTGACGTTGGGTTGACGTTGGGATGACGTTGGATTGACGTTGGGTTGACGTTGGGTCGACGTTGGGTTGACATTGAATTTACATTGGGTTGATGTTGGGTCAATGTTGGGTTGACGTTGGGTTTACACTGGGTTGACGTTGGGTCGACGTTGAGTTGACATTGGGTCGATGTTGGGTTGATGTTGGGTCGATGTTGGGTCGACATTGGGTCAACGTTGGGTCAATGTTGGGTTGACATTGGGTTGATGCTGAGTTGATGTTGGGCCAACGTTCGGTGGACGTTGGGTTGACATTGGGTTGATGTTGGGTCGATGTAGGGTTGACATTGGGTTGACGTTGGGTCGATGTTGGGATGATGTTGGGTTGATGTTGGGTTGACGTCGGGTTGATGTCGTTGGGTCGATGTTGGGTTGATGTGAGGTTGACATTGGGTCAACGTTGGGTCAACATTGGGTCGACGTTGGGTTGACGTTGAGTTGACATTGGGTTGATGTTGGGTTGATGTTGGGTTAATGTTGGGTCGACGTTGGGTTGATGTTGGGTCAATGTTGGGTTGACGTTGGGTCAACGTTGGGTTGATGTTGGGTCGACATTGGGTCAATGTTGAGTCGACATTGGGTTGACGTTGGGTTGACGTTTGGTTGACTTTGGGTTGACACTGCCTTGATGTTGAGTTGATGTTGGATTGACGTTGGGTCAACATTGGGTCGATGTTGGATTGACATTGGGTTGATGTTGGGTCGACGTTGGGTCAACGTTGGGTCGATGTTGGATTGACGTTGGGTTGATGTTGAGTTGATGTTGCGTTGATGTTGAATTGACGTTGAGTCGATGTTGTGTTGACGTTGCGTTGACGTTGTGTTGACCAAGACTCTTCCCTCTTCCCCTCCCGACCCCCGTACCCAATTTTTTCCCCTTTTCCCCCATTTTAGGAGCTACTTTGTTACAAATCCCACCTCCCCGGGGAATTCCGTCTCCTCTGGCGGCGCCGTTTCCCCAGCCCCCTGCTCTCCCTGCTCTACGCCGACCTCACGGCCGACGGGCTGCGCGAGTTGGCCGTCGTCTGCCTCAAGGGCCTCCACGTCCTGCAGGTGGCGCCCCGAAAAACCATCATCCCCCCCTTCCTTCTTGCCCAAAAACCTCCTTTTTATCCCCAAAATCTCCTCCCCCCCTTTAGCACAGCCTGGAACCCACGGCCCGGCGGGTCCTGGAGCGGCTGCGGAGACGCGCGGAACGACGGGCCTTGGAAGGGTGAAGACCTTCATCTTCCATCGTCAGCGACGGACCCAAACTCGGCCCTTTTCACCCCAAAAATGAATAAAATAACGCAAAACCCCCGTCACCGGCTCTGGGCTCTTTTTTTGGGGGGGGGGTCGCCACGGTTTTGGGGTCGGACCTCTCGATTTTGGGGTTGGAGCCTTCGCGCATCTCCAGGATCCTTCATTTTTGGGTTTGGATCTTTCATTTTTTGGGGTTAGATCCTTCGTTTTTGGGGTTGGATCCTTCGTTTTTGGGGTTGGAGCCTTCACTCACCTCCAGGATCCTCTGTTTTTGGGGCTGGATCTCTCGATTTTGGGGTTGGACCCTTCGTTTTTGGGGCTGGAGCCTTCACCAACTGCCAGGTTTCCCTGATTTGGGGGTCAGAACCCTCGATTTTGGGGTTGAACCCATCAATTTTGGGGTTGGAGCCTTCACCCACCTCCAGGATCCTCTGTTTTTGGGGCTGGATCCTTCATTTTTGGGGCTGGATCCTTC
>NW_015091783.1:4143-5980 GCF_001431845.1 Calidris pugnax | reverse complement strand
TGGGTTGATGTTGGGTTGATGTTGGGTTGACGTTGGGTTGATGCTGGGTTGATGTTGGGTTGATGTTGGGTCGACGTTGGGTTGATGTTGGGTTGATGTTGGGTTGATGTTGGGTTGATGTTAGGTTAACGTTGGGTTGACCTTGGGTCGATGTGAGTTTTTTGTTGGGTCGACATTGGATCGACGCTGGGTTGACATTGCGTTGACATTGGGTTGACGTTGGGTTGTGGTTGGGTTCATGTTGGGTTGACGTTGGGTCAACATTGGGTTGACGTTGGGTCAAGGTTGGGTCAACGTTGGGTCGACATTTGGTTGATGTTGGTTTGACGTTGGGTTGACGTTGGGTTGACACTGGGTTCACGTTGGGTTGACGTTGAGTTGACATTGGGTCGATGTTGGATTGATGTTGGGTCAATGTTGGGTTGACGTTGAGTCGATGTTGGGTCGACATTGGGTCAACGTTGGATCGATGTTGGATTGACGTTGGGTTGATGGTGGGTTGATGTGAGGTTGACGCTGCGTTGATGCTGCGTTGACGTTGCGTTGACGTTGTGTTGACCAAGACTCTTCCCTCTTCCCCTCCCGACCCCCGTACCCAATTTTTTCCCCTTTTCCCCCATTTTAGGAGCTCCTTTGCTACAAATCCCACCTCCCCGGGGAATTCCGTCTCCTCTGGCGGCGCCGTTTCCCCAGCCCCCTGCTCTCCCTGCTCTACGCCGACCTCACGGCCGACGGGCTGCGCGAGTTGGCCGTCGTCTGCCTCAAGGGCCTCCACGTCCTGCAGGTGGCGCCCCGAAAAACCATCCTCCCCCTCCTCCTTCTTAACCAAAAACCTCCTTTTTATCCCCAAAATCTCCTCCCCCCCTTCAGCACAGCCTGGAACCCACGGCCCGGCGGGTCCTGGAGCGGCTGCGGAGACGCGCGGAACGACGGGCCTTGGAAGGGTGAAGACCTTCGTCTTCCATCATCAGCGACGGACCCAAACTCGGCCCTTTTCACCCCAAAAATGAATAAAATAACGCAAAACCCCCGTCACCGGCTCTGGGCTCTTTTTTTGGGGGGGGGGTCGCCACGGTTTTGGGGTCGGACCTCTCGATTTTGGGGTTGGAGCCTTCGCGCATCTCCAGGATCCTTCATTTTTGGGTTTGGATCTTTCATTTTTTGGGGTTAGATCCTTCGTTTTTGGGGTTGGATCCTTCGTTTTTGGGGTTGGAGCCTTCACTCACCTCCAGGATCCTCTGTTTTTGGGGCTGGATCTCTCGATTTTGGGGTTGGACCCTTCGTTTTTGGGGCTGGAGCCTTCATTTTTGGGGTTGGACCCTTCATTTTGGGGTTGGACCCTTCGTTTTTGGGGCTGGAGCCTTCACCAACTGCCAGGTTTCCCTGATTTGGGGGTCAGAACCCTCGATTTTGGGGTTGAACCCATCAATTTTGGGGTTGGAGCCTTCACCCACCTCCAGGATCCTCTGTTTTTGGGGCTGGATCCTTCATTTTTGGGGCTGGATCCTTCATTTTTGGGGCTGGACTCTTTGTTTTTGGGGCTGGAGCCTTCATTTTTGGGGTTGGACCCTTTGTTTTTGGGGCTGGACCCTTCGTTTTTGGGGCAGGAGCCTTCACCAACCCCCAGGTTTCCCCGATTTTGGGGTCAGAACCCTCGATTTTGGGGTTGAACCCATCAATTTTGGGGTTGGAGCCTTCACCCACCTCCAGGCCCCTCCGATTTTGGGGTAAGATCCTGCATTTTTGGGGTTGGACCCTTCGATTTTGGGGTTGGAGCCTTTACCAGCCCCCAGGTTTCCCTGATTTTGGGGTTAGAACCCTCGATTTTGGGGTTGTA
>NW_015091783.1:0-3807 GCF_001431845.1 Calidris pugnax | reverse complement strand
CCCCCCCTTCAGCACAGCCTGGAACCCACGGCCCGGCGGGTCCTGGAGCGGCTGCGGAGACGCGCGGAACGACGGGCCTTGGAAGGGTGAAGACCTTCGTCTTCCATCGTCAGCGACGGACCCAAACTCGGCCCTTTTCACCCCAAAAATGAATAAAATAATGCAAAACCCCCCTCACCGGCTCTGGGATCTTTTTTTTTGGGGGTGCACCACAGTTTTGGGGTCGGACCTCTCGATTTTGGGGTTGGAGCCTTTGCGCGTCTCCGGGATCCTTCATTTTTGGGTTTGGATCCTTCGTTTTTCGGGTTGGATCCTTCATTTTTGGGGTTGGATCCTTCATTTTTGGGGTTGGAGCCTTCACCCACCTCCAGGACCCCCCGAGTTTGGGGTTGGACCCTTTGATTTTGGGGTTGGACCCCTCAATTTTGGGGTTGGACCCCTCAATTTTGGGGTTGGAGCCTTCATTTTTGGGGTTGGATCCTTCGTTTTTGATGTTGGAGCCTTCACCCACCTCCAGGATCCTCTGTTTTTGGGGTTAGACCTTTCATTTTTGGGGTTGGATCTCTTGTTTTTAGGGTTGGAGCCTTCGATTTTGGGGCTGGAGCCTTCACTCACCTCCAGGACCCCCCGATTTTGAGGTTAGACCCTGCATTTTTGGGGTTGGACCCTTCGTTTTTGGCGTTGGACCCTTCATTTTGAGGGATGGACCCTTCATTTTTGGGGTTGGACCCTTCGTTTTTGGGGCTGGACCCTTTGTTTTTGGGGCTGGATCCTTCGTTTTTGGGGCTGGACCCTTCATTTTTGGGGTTGGACCCTTCATTTTTGGGGTTGGACCCTTCGTTTTTGGGGTGACACTTCATTTTTGGGGTTGGATCCTTCGTTTTTGGGGTTGGACCTTTCATCCACCTCCAGGACCCCCTGATTTTGGGGTTGGACCCTTCGTTTTTGGGGTTGGAGCCTTCATTTTTGGGTTGGGCCCCCTCCTTTTTATCCCCAAAATCTCCTCCCCCCCTTTAGCACAGCCTGGAACCCACGGCCCGGCGGGTCCTGGAGCGGCTGCGGAGACGCGCGGAACGACGGGCCTTGGAAGGGTGAAGACCTTCGTCTTCCATCATCAGCGACGGACCCAAACTCGGCCCTTTTCACCCCAAAAATGAATAAAATAACGCAAAACCCCCCTCACCGGCTCTGGGCTCTGTTTGGGGGGGGACACACCGGGGGGGCGCCACGGTTTTGGGGTCAGACCTCTCGATTTTGGGGTTGGAGCCTTTGTGCGTCTCCAGGATCCTTCATTTTTGGGGTCAAACCTTCATTTTGGGGGTTGGACCCTTCATTTTTGGGCTGGATCCTTCATTTTGGGGGTTGGAGCCTTCACCCACCTCCAGGTTTCCCTGTTTTTGGGGTTGGACCCTTCGTTTTTGGGGCTGGATCCTTCATTTTTGGGGCTGGAGCCTTCATTTTTGGGGCTGGAGCCTTCATTTTTGGGGCTGGAGCCTTCATTTTTGGGGCTGGAGCCTTCATTTTTGGGGCTGGAGCCTTCATTTTTGGGGCTGGAGCCTTCATTTTTGGGGCTGGAGCCTTCATTTTTGGGGCTGGAGCCTTCATTTTTGGGGCTGGAGCCTTCATTTTTGGGGCTGGAGCCTTCATTTTTGGGGCTGGAGCCTTCATTTTTGGGGCTGGAGCCTTCATTTTTGGGGCTGGAGCCTTCATTTTTGGGGCTGGAGCCTTCATTTTTGGGGCTGGAGCCTTCATTTTTGGGGCTGGAGCCTTCATTTTTGGTGTTGGATCCTTCGTTTTTGGGGTTGGAGCCTTCACCCACCTCCAGGTTTCCCTGATTTGGGGGTTAGAACCCTCAATTTTGGGGTTGAACCCATCAATTTTGGGGTTGGAGCCTTCACCCACCTCCAGGACCCCCCGAGTTTGGGCTTGGACCCTTTGGTTTTGGGGTTGGAGCCATCAATTTTGGGGTTGGACCCCTCGATTTTGGGGTTGGACCCCTCGATTTTGGGTTTGGAGCCTTCACACATCTCCAGGACCCTTCGATTTTGGGGTCAAACCTTCATTTTGGGGGTTGGACTCCTCGATTTTTGGGGTTGGAGCCTTCACCCACCTCCAGGACCCCCCGATTTTGGGGTTGGATCATTCATTTTTGGGGTTGGAGCCTTCACCAACCCCCAGGTTCCCCTGATTTTGGGGTTAGAACCCTCAATTTTGGGGTTGGACCCTTCGGTTTTGGGGTTGGACCCTTCGTGTGTCTCCTGGACCCTTTATTTTTGGGGTCAGAGCCTTCGTTTTTGGGGTTGGACACTTCATTTTTGGGGTTGGATCCTTCGTTTTTGGGGTTGGAGCCTTCATCCACCTCCAGGACCCCCTGATTTTGGGGTTGGACCCTTCGTTTTTGGGGTTGGAGCCTTCATTTTTGGGTTGGGCCCCTCAATTTTGGGGTTGGACCCCTCGATTTTGGGGTTGGAGCCTTCGTGCGGCTCTGGGACCCTTTGGTTTTGGGGTCAAACCTTCATTATTTGGGTTGGAGCCTTCACCCACCTCCAGGCCCCTCCGATTTTGGGGTAAGATCCTGCATTTTTGGGGTTGGACCCTTCGATTTTGGGGTTGGAGCCTTTACCAGCCCCCAGGTTTCCCTGATTTTGGGGTTAGAACCCTCGATTTTGGGGTTGAACCCATCAATTTTGGGGTTGGAGCCTTCACCCACCTCCAGGACCCTTCAATTTTGGGATCGAACCTTCATTTTTGGGGTTGGACCCCTTGGTTTTGGGGTTGAAACTTCATTTTGAGGGATGGACCCTTCATTTTTGGGGTTGGAGCCTTCGTTTTTGAGGTTGGACCCTTCGATTTTGGGGTTGGAGCCTTCACCCACCTCCAGGATCCCCCGATTTTGGGGTTGGACCCTTTGGTTTTGGGGTTGGAGCCTTCGTGTGTCTCCAGGACCCTTCGATTTTGGGGTCAAACCTTCATTTTTGGGGTTGGACCCCTCGGTTTTGGGGTTGAACCTTCATTTTGAGGGATGGAGCCTTCATTTTTGGGGTTAGAGCCTTCACCAACCCCCAGGTTCCCCTGATTTTGGGGTTAGAACCCTCGATTTTGGGGTTGGACACTTTGGTTTTGGAGTGGACCCTTCACGCATCTCTGTGACCCTTCACTTTTGGGGTTGGATCCTTCATTTTTGGGGTTGGATCCTTTGTTTTTGGAATTGGATCCTTCATTTTTGGGGTTGGAGCCTTCATCCACCTCCAGGATCCCCTGATTTTGGGGTTGGACCCTTCATTTTTGGGGCTGGATCCTTCATTTTCAGGTCGGACCCCTCGATTTTGGGGTCGGATCCCTCGATTTTGGGGTTGGACCCTTCGTGCGTCTCTGGGACCCTTCGTTTTTGGGGTCAAATCTTCATTTTTGGGGTTGGAGCCTTCACCCACCTCCAGGACCCCCTGATTTTGGGGTTGGAGCCTTCATTTTTGGGGTTGGAGCCTTCATTTTTGGGGTTGGACCCTTTGGTTTTGAGATTGGAGCCATCAGTTTTGGGGTTGGATGCCTCGATTTTGGGGTTGGAGCCTTCACCCACCTCCAGGATCCCCTGTTTTTGGGGTTAGAACCCTCAATTTTGGGCTTGGACCCTTCCTTTTTGGGGTGGGACCCTTTGACCCCCTTCAGGACCCCCCCACTTTGGGGGGGGGACCCTCGGTGCTCCTCCGGGCCCCCTCATTTTGGGATCACACCCTCTATTTTGGGGGTTGGACCCCCCAATTTTGGGGGGTGTCCGTCGTCCCCCCCCCTATTTTTAGCTTTGGCCCC
>NW_015091782.1:0-1383 GCF_001431845.1 Calidris pugnax | reverse complement strand
GGTGCTCACGCTTCCTTTATCTCCCATCAGTTTGAGATCTATGATGATTTATGATCAGAGGCTGGTGTGGTTGAAAAATCCAACAATATCAAACTAGGACTTTATTCCTTTCCAAAGATTTGGGAGTTTGATTCTCAAGTAGCAAAGGGAAACTACAGGGAGAACACGGTGACGTCAAATTACCTGTGTTCGTTTAAAATGCTTAAGTTCCACGCTCCCGACTGCACGTGGCAGCTCCCTTAAATCCAAAACCTCATGGAAAAGTCAAGTCAAGTCAACACACCTCATGAAAAAGTCCAATCAAGTAAGAACCCCTCCATGGAAAAGTCAAGTCAAGTCAAAACATCTCATGAAAAAGTCCAGTCAAGTAAGAACCCCTCCATGGAAAAGTCAAGTCAAGTCAAGTCAAAAAACCTTGGGAAAAGCCAAGGATAACTCCGGTTGCCCACACTCCTCTCTAAACCCCCAGCACACTCTTCCATGGGTCTAAGATAACCTTTACAGCCTCACCAGGTGCTCACGCTTCCTTTATCTCCCATCAGTTTGACATCTATGATGATTTATGATCAGAGGCTGTTGAGGATGAAAAATCCAACAATATCAAACTAGGACTTTATTCCTTTCCAAAGATTTGGGAGTCTGATTCTCAAGTAGCCAAGGGCCACAGGAAACTACAGGGAGAGCACGGTGACGTCAAATTACCTGCGTTCATTTAAAATGCTTAAGTTCCACGGTCCCAGCTGCACATGGCAGCTCCCTTAAATCCAAAACCTCGTGGAAAAGTCAAGTCAAGTCAACACACCTCATGAAAAAGTCCAGTCAAGTAAGAACCCCTCCATGGAAAAGTCAAGTCAAGTCAAGTCAAGTCAACATAGCTCATGAAAAAGTTCAGTCAAGCAAGAATCCCCTCATGGAAAAGTCAAGTCAAAAAAAAAAAACCTTGGGAAAAGCCAAGGATAACTCTGGTTGCCCACACTCCTCTCTATACCCCCAGCACACTCTTCCATGGGTCTAAGATAACCTTTCTGGCCTTATCAGGTGCTCACGCTTCCTTTATCTCCCATCAATTGGAGATCTGCGATGATTTATGATCAGAGGCTGTTGAGGTTGAAAAATCCAACAATATCAAACTCAGAGTTTATTCCTTTCCAAAGATTTGGGAGTTTGATTCTCAAGTAGCAAAAGGAAACTACAGGGAGAGCACAGTGACATCAAATTGCCTGTGTTCGTTTAAAATGCTTAAGTTCCACACTCCCGACTGCACGTGGCAGCTCCCTTAAATCCAAAACCTCATGGAAAAATCAAGTCGAGTCAACACACCTCATGAAAGAGTCTAGTCAAGTAAGAACCTCCGCATGGAAAAGTCAAGTCAAGTCAAGTCAC
>NW_015091781.1:0-1243 GCF_001431845.1 Calidris pugnax | reverse complement strand
TAAATTCAACTTTTAGATATTATTTTTTTTACCAGTTAAGATTAGACTTCTTAATGCATTGAAAGCATTCTTTATTGCCATAAAATAGAGGTTCAGAATGCGTTGCCAATGTATGGTTTGAATTTTTCTACCTAAGCTTGGGTTTTTGTCAGGCGAAACCTTCAGTAAGTGTCAAATAGATGTGCTTGGTGTCTTATAAAATGTCACCTGTGCATGAGGGTGTACAACACTATTTGAGTGAAGAGGAAAGGTGAAGGCTACTTAAGTGACTGGTGACGGGCAGTGCACTGAGTGTGGTGGGGGGAGAATTATACAATTACCTGACGCCAAATTGGTGGCTTTCTGAAAACTATTTCTATGTTTGGCTGCCATAAAATTCTGGGGCAACTGGGAGGTTGGGGAGCACAAGTATTTCTTCTTATTTTTACACCTTCACCCTGATTTCTTTAGATGCTGTATTAAGTAGGTGTCAAATAGATGTGCTTGGTGTCTTATAAAATGTCACCTGTGCATGAGGGTGTACAACACTATTTGAGTGAAGAGGAAAGGTGAAGGCTACTTAAGTGACTGGTGACGGGCAGTGCACTGAGTGTGGTGGGGGGAGAATTATACAATTACCTGACGCCAAATTGGTGGCTTTCTGAAAACTATTTCTATGTTTGGCTGCCATAAAATTCTGGGGCAACTGGGAGGTTGGGGAGCACAAGTATTTCTTCTTATTTTTACACCTTCACCCTGATTTCTTTAGATGCTGTATTATTCCTGTGGCTTGTGAAACAGAAGTTATTTATTTCCATTTTCTAGCTTCTGTAGGTTTATAGAACTGTAGCAAAACTCCAGCCACAGTTATGCTGCTTTTTCTCACCTGGGGAGCCATGATTTATTGGTATCTAGATCTTAGTGGCATTGATATCCTTCCTTCTTTACAGCACCTTATAACATGGTCCTAGCTGTGCATGAATCACTAGGGTTAGTTTGGAGGGGGGAAAAGAAAGCTCTGGTTTTGGCTTGTTCAAGGGGATAACACGACAGGATGTTTGCCAATCCCTAAAAAGCTGCTGCTGGAGTTGAGGTTGGTGGTGTGTATTAGGGTTAGTTTCAGAGCAAATGGAAGTTACTGGCCCATTTAATTAATTTCTCATAGCAAGACGCTTCTATATCTTAAATTTTTTCTTTTTTTTCAGGGTCGATCCTTGTGTAGTAACAATGCTTTACTCAAGTGCAGAGAGAGATGCTTTTCTTA
>NW_015091780.1:1202-3547 GCF_001431845.1 Calidris pugnax | reverse complement strand
GGGCAGAGATACTGGTGCTGGTACTGGGGTGGTGATGGTGGTACTGGGGCAGTGACACTGATGCTGGTACTGGGAAGGTGATGCTGGTACTGGAACAGTGATGGTGGTACTGGGGCAGTGATGCTGGCACTGGAGCGGTGATACTGGTGGTGGTACTGGAGCGGTGATGGTGGTACTGGAGCAGAGATACTGGTGCTGGCACTGGGGTGATGATGCTGCTACTGGGACGGTGATGATGGTACTGGGGCAGTGATGCTGGACTGGAGCAGAGATACTGGTGCTGGTACTGTGGTGGTGGTGCTGGCAGTGGGGCAGTGATACTGGTGCTGATACTGGGACGGTGATACTGGCACTGGGGCAGAGATACTGGTGCTGGCACCGAAGCAATGATGCTGCTACTGGGACGGCGATGCTGGTACTGGAGCGGTGATGGTAGTACTGGAGCAGAGATACTGATGCTGGCACTGGGAAGGTGATGCTGCTACTGGGGCGGTGATGATGGTACTGGAGCAGAGATACTGGTGCTGGCACTGGGGTGGTGACACTGGTGCTGGCACTGGGGCTGTGATGCTGGTACTGGGGCGGTGATGCTGGTACTGGAGTGGTGATGGTGGTACTGGAGCAGAGATACTGGTGCTGGCACTGGGGTGGTGACACTGGTGCTGGCACTGGGGCTGTGATGCTGGTACTGGGGCGGTGATGCTGGTACTGGAGTGGTGATGGTGGTACTGGAGCAGAGATACTGGTGCTGGCACTGGGGTGGTGACACTGGTGCTGGCACTGGGGCTGTGATGCTGGTACTGGGGCGGTGATGCTGGTACTGGAGTGGTGATGGTGGTACTGGAGCAGAGATACTGGTGCTGGCACTGGGGTGGTGACACTGGTGCTGGCACTGGGGTGGTGGTACTGGTGCTGGCACTGGGAAGGTGGTGCTGGTACTGGGGCGGTGATGCTGGTACTGGAGTGGTGATGGTGGTACTGGAGCAGAGATACTGGTGCTGGCACTGGGGTGGTGACACTGGTGCTGGCACTGGGGCTGTGATGCTGGTACTGGGGCAGTGATGCTGGCACCGGGGTGATGATGCGGGCACTGGTGCGCGGTGACACTGGTGCTGGCACTGGGGTTGTGATGATGGTACTGGGGCAGTGATGCTGGCACTGGGGCAGTGATATGGTGGTGGTACTGGGGCGGAGATGCTGGGACTGGGACTGGGGCGGTGATACTGGTGCTGGTACTGGGGCAGTGATGCTGGCAATGGGGCGGTGATATGGTGGTGCTACTGGGGCGGTGATGCCGGTACTGGGACTAGGGCGGTGATACTGGTGGTGGTACTGGGGAGGTGATGCTGGCGCGGCGATGCTGGCACTGGGGCGGTGATATGGTGGTGGTACTGGGGCAGTGATGCTGGCACTGGGGTGGTGATACTGGTGGTGGCACTGGGGAGGTGATGCTGGCACTGGTGCGGCGATACTGGCGATGGTTCGGGGACTGTTGTACCCGCGGTGACCGCGAGGCGGCGCCACAGCCTCAGGCGGCACCGGTCAGGGGGCGTGGCCTCCCTTCGGGGGGGCGTGGCCTCATTGTGGCGTCGCCGGGGCGTCCGGGGGCCGCGCGGGGTCACGGCGGCGGAAGCGGAAGTGACGTTTGACGGACCGGGTGCCGTCGCCATCGTCATCATGGCGGGCAAAGATTTCCGCGTACCGGAGCGGTGAGTGCCGCTCCCCCGCCTTCTCCCCGCGCGGCTCCGGGGTTTATTCCCGGCCTGGGGCCTCCCGGGAGGCTCCTCTGGGGCGCTGCGGCGGCGTGTGGCCTGGGACTGCCGGGAGCCGCGGGGCCGGGCCTGCCAGCGGCGGCGGAGGCCCGTTACATACCGCAGGGCCCGGGCAGCGGGGAGCCCGGCTTAAAACTTGGGGGGTGTCTCGGGGTGAGGGGGTTGTCTCGGGATGAGGGGGTGAGGGTCGCCGTGCCTGGGAGTACGGAGGGTCCCCGGGCCAGGGGGAGCGGGGCCGGATCCCCCGATCAGCCGTTTAACGCCGCTGCCCTGCGGGGTTTAGGTGGACCGACTACATCCCGCTGGGCAGGAGGATGCCGGGCACCCGCTTCATCGCCTTCAAGGTCCCCCTGAAGATGGTAAGTGCCTGCTGATACCCTGGGCCCATCCGGGCTGTAAAGTGGGAATTTCACTGAATTTCACTGAATTTTAGAGTTGGAAGGGACCATAGAGATCATCTAGTCCCACTCCCCTGCTGAAGCAGGACCACCCAGAGCTTGTCAGAGCATGTTACTCAGGAGCATCCAGGCGGGTCTTGAAAATCTCCAAGGAAGGGGACTCCACACCCTCCCT
>NW_015091780.1:0-1192 GCF_001431845.1 Calidris pugnax | reverse complement strand
CTTGAAAATCTCCAAGGAAGGGGACTCCACACCATCCCTGGGCAGCCTGTTCCAGGGCTCTGCCACCCTCACCGTGAAGAAGTTTCTCCTCGTATTTGAGTGGAACCTCTTCTGTTCCAACTTGTGCCCGTTGCCCCTTGTCCTCTCACTGGGAACCACTGAAAAGAGTCTGGCTCCCTCCTCCTTCAGCCCTCCCTTGAATACTTGTAGGCATTGAAGTGTTGCTTTGCAGAGAATCGCTGAGTAAATTCCTTCCATAGACCTAGAAAGTGTGTCAGGAAGTGATTTTGTTGGGTTTTCTTGGTGAGTTATTACCTCGGGGAGGGGCACAGCGCAGTCACTGCTGTCTGAGCAGTCACAGCACGTAATGGGATCGTGGTGGTGGCTTATAGCGCTGCTGGCCTTTTTTTGGGTGCCAGCAGCA
This sequence comes from Calidris pugnax, assembly GCF_001431845.1. Classification (NCBI taxonomy): domain Eukaryota; kingdom Metazoa; phylum Chordata; class Aves; order Charadriiformes; family Scolopacidae; genus Calidris; species Calidris pugnax. Next base: position 768 of record NW_015091780.1, on the reverse strand, counting down.
CCACCCAGGCACCAAGATACAGGGAGATCCCTTTGTGCCAGCTCTGTCAGGGCAGGAGGGGTGCTGCTGCCATCCCTGCCGGGTGCCCAGAAGCTGTACAGCCCAATGAATGTGGCACCAGAGCTGCATTTTGGGAGCAGAGGCTGCGAGGGGTCTGTGTGGCAGGGTCAGTTGTGCCTGGAGGTCACTGGGGACAGGCTCTGCTCCAGCAGAGCTTGTTTCAGTTGGAATATTTGTAGCCCGTGGCTACCACCAGAAAAATGGGATGAGAAACCTGTCGATGTGTGATGGGCTTGTGAAGGTTGCTGGTACCATGGCAGATCTTTAGCTGAGGGCTGCCCTAAACAGATGGAAAAAAACACCAGAGCCAAAAAAAATATATTATTTTACCTTCCCCCCCCAGCTTTTTTTCTGCTTGAAGACCTAAAAATGGAGGAATATCCGCGGGTCAAAAGGCTGAAGGCTCCTTAGCTCAGCATCTTGAGTCCTCATCCCTGGATGTGTTTAAGGGCCGTTTAGTTGCGGTGTTGGGGGACATGGTGTAGGGGAGGACTTTGTAGAGTAGGGGAGATGGTTGGACTCGATGATCCCAAGGGTCTCTTCCAACCTGGACAATTCTATGATTCTATCCCTGACACAAACACGGTGGGTCACCTCCATGGGCATCATTGGAGCTTGTGGTGGGGAACCATTGGAGCTTGTGGTGCTGTTTGTTCATCTCTGTTTGAGCTGGAAGCCCATTTTCTAGCTGTCACCAAACGAAAATTT
>NW_015091779.1:0-1291 GCF_001431845.1 Calidris pugnax | reverse complement strand
GGACCTTTCAACTCCTACCCAAAATCTTACCCTTTGCACTTTACCCAATGATTTCTTTAATGCCTTCTGGCTTTTCAGGGAGAGAGTTAATTGTTCTCTGCACAGTTCAGAGCAGTCCTACTTTGCTACATCTGCAAATAAACAGTTTTCCGTGTCTGATGTACATCCTAGTGCAACATCAGCCACTTTTAACAGTGTGCCTTGTGGTCAGTCTTTTCTCTGAAGGGCGCACTGAGAAAATGCCAGCTGAGGTCAAGAGAAGTCTTCTAAAGGATTAGAGTGTGAAAGGTCCCCTTTTAAGAAAAAAACAAGAGGGTATGCTCTCACTACATTTTCCCATCAGATCTCTTTTCTCCTTTGCTTTCGCTGCCAAGTGAAACAATTCAATGGGAGGAAAGAGGGAAAGTTGGCTGGAGCTGGAGCCTTTGGCTTTGCGTGCCTCCCTAGCACTAGACAGATCCACTGATTGACCTAATGATCAGTTGCCTCTCTTTTAGAGATTGTTTCTCCAGTTTTCTTCCATCCAGAGGACTTCTGTCACCTGTCCTTTATAGCTCCAGCTATGTGACTCTCTAAAATAACTGAGAATAAGTCCTTGTTCTGTTTTTTATTTCTATTTTGAGACCCTCACCTCTCCTGAATGTACTCCTGAGGAAGATGGCTAATATTTCTTCGGTACCTTATCCCAAATACTCTACTTGTGCCCACGTGTACTTTTTCCCTCTGATGGACACGCATACCTTGTTTACGTAGCTGGGAAGTCCCTCATGCTACACTGACTTACTTTGCTTAGTCTATGATGCAACTGATTGTCTAAATAAAAAATAAAAATACTCCTCCCATTTCTGTTTCCTGTTAGCACTATAATTACAGTTATTTATGGGTTTTAGAGCAGAAATATATATATATATTTTCTGGAATCATCACACCCACCACCTTGTTTCTGCCAAATTTGCAGACCATCAGAAGCATACTTTTGTGTCATCTAATATTATTAATATTATTTTATAAACTTCCATTACATTCAAAATGGAGATGAACTTTATAAAACGGAGTAAATGTGCTGGTTCCTAATGGCGGAAGGAAGTTGAAGCTGGTCTAAACTTAGGTGAGGAAGACTTGGATTCAGAGGAAGCGCATTGGGAAGTTTCTGTAACAGTTCACAAAGAGAACACTTGCCTGTGTGCAAGACAGCTTTTGTGCTTCCTTCATTAAACATAAGGGAAGTCAGATTCATTTGTGCTATTCGTGTGACAGAGAACAATAATATTTGCTTCAAAATATGACGTCA
>NW_015091778.1:0-1710 GCF_001431845.1 Calidris pugnax | reverse complement strand
CCCACCCCCCACGAGGTGACACCGGGGGGGACAAGGACACGGGGTGACACCAGGGAGGACCCTGTGACCCACGAGGTGACAACAGGGTCGAGGTGACAGCTCCGGGTGACAAGGAGGGGTCCCCACCCCCCATGAGGTGACACCAGTGAGGACCCCATGAGCTGTGGGGTGACAGCGAGGAGGAGGTGACAGCTCCGGGTGACACTGGGTGACAAGGACACGTCCCCATGGCCTGTGGGGTGACACTGGGGAGGAACCTGAGACCCACAGGGTGACAACGAGGAGGTGACAGCTCTGGGTGACACCAAGAACAGGTCCCCACGCCCCACAAGGTGACAACATCAGGGACAAGGCCAGCTCCGGGTGACACCAGGAAGGACCCCGTGACCCAAGGGGTGACAACGAGGATGAGGTGACAGCTCCGGGTGACAAGGCCAGGTCCCCACCCCCCCCGAGGTCACACCATTGGGGACAAGGGCAGCTCCGGGTGACACCAGGTGACAAGGACACGTCCCCATGGCCCATGGGGTGACACCGAGACCCACGAGGTGACAACAAGGGTGAGGTGACAGCTCTGGGTGACAAGGACACATCCCTATGGTCCGTGGGGTGACACCAGGGAGGACCCCAAGACCCACGAGGTGACAACGAGGACAAGGTGATGGCTCCGGGTGACGAGGACAGACAAGGCCAGGTCCCCACCCCCCCCGAGGTCACACCATTGGGGACAAGGGCAGCTCCGGGTGACACCAGGTGACAAGGACACGTCCCCATGGCCCATGGGGTGACACCGAGACCCACGAGGTGACAACAAGGGTGAGGTGACAGCTCTGGGTGACAAGGACACATCCCTATGGTCCGTGGGGTGACACCAGGGAGGACCCCAAGACCCACGAGGTGACAACGAGGACAAGGTGATGGCTCCGGGTGACGAGGACAGGTCCCCACCCCCCACGAGGTGACACCGTTGGGGACGAGGCCAGGTCCTGGTGACACCATTGGGATCAAGGAGACAGGGTGACACCAGGAAGGACCCCATGACCCACGAGGTGACAACAAGGAGGAGGTGATGGCTCCGGGTGACAAGACCAAGTCCCCACCCCCCACGAGGTGACACCGTTGGGGACAAGGGACAAGGGCAGCTCCAGGTGACACCGTTGGGATCAAGGACACGGGGTGACACCAGGGAGGACCCCAAGACCCACAGGGTGACAGCTCCGGGTGACATGGACAGGTCCCCATGGGGTGACACCAGGGAGGACCCTGTGATCCGAGGGGTGACAGCAAGGACGAGGTGACAGCTCTGGGTGACACCATTGGGAACAAGGAGACGAGGTGACACCGGGGAGGACCCCGAGATCCGTGGGGTGACAATGGGGATGAGGTGACGGCTCCAGGTGACAAGACCAAGTTCCCACCCCCCACGAGGTGACACCGGGGGGACAAGGACACAGGGTGACACCAAGGAGGACCCCGAGACTGATGAGGTGACATCGAGGAGGTGACAGCTCTGGGTGACACCGGGTGACAAAGACAGGTCCGGGTGACACCAAGGACACGCTCCCACAGCCCGGGGGGTGACACCAGCACCCACGGGGTGACAACGGGGACGAGGTGACGGCTCCGGGTGACACCAAGGACACGTCCCCCCCCCCCCCCGAGGTGACACCGGGGGGGACCCCGCAACTCGAGGGGTGACACCCCCAGGAC
>NW_015091777.1:1304-2087 GCF_001431845.1 Calidris pugnax | reverse complement strand
GCAAGACATCTTTGTGTGCGAGAGAGCTGCGCCTGTAACATATGGACAGAAAGAATGTGTCATGAGCAAGGAGAAGATGTCCCTATCAAGCATCTCCTGGTTCCCAGAGGTGCCCTGGATTTGGAGGGGCCAGAGCCACAGCCTTGCCCTAACTGCCCCTGTCTCTTTGTGTCCCAGCCAGCCCGACTCCATGCCCTGCTCTCCACATCCCTTGCCTTGCCCTCTCTCCATACACAAAAGCCCCAGAAGCACTCCCCAGGAGCCTGTTCAGGGCCTGGGCTCTGGATGCCATGGCCACAGGGCTCCTTCGTCTCCCTGCTGTGTCTCATCATACTCTGGCCATCCAAGGCTGCTGCCAGCACAACCGCTGTTGTCAGAGCTCTCCTGGCCAGGGAGGCCCTACTCCAGCCCCTGCCACAGGAGACACAGACCCACAGGCACCCACCTACCTGTTTCCTGAGCAGAGCGAGGCAGGAGCAGTGGATGCCAGTGCTCAGTGAGGCCACTGCTTTTATGCTGGTCCAGGGAGCGTGGGGAGGAGCTGGACGCACTGGGGGCACGTGGCCCACGCCAGCCAAGCCCCTGCCTCCTCCCTGGGTGACACGGGGCTCTTTTGCTGATGCTGTTTCCTCACCAGCCCCAACCCGTTCTATCAGCCCCTCCAATTACCCTGCTCGGACACTTGCCAGCTGCCACCTCATGGGCCAAATGAGCCCCGCTCTCTTCTCATTATCTGGCTGTGTAAGAGGGCACGCAGCGTGACAAAGGCTGACTGCAAGTGCC
>NW_015091777.1:0-586 GCF_001431845.1 Calidris pugnax | reverse complement strand
GTCATGGTCACCTTCCCCGGCCCCATCCTCAGCTCCTTCCCACAGCAAGCCGTGGTGGGCTCCTCTGGAGCACCAGCCTTTGGGGGCAACCTGGGTCTGGGGGGTCTCTATGGTGCCGGTGCCACCCAGGTCTCGGGGGGCCTCTGCACCTTTGGCAGAGCCTACGCTGCTCCTGCCTGCAGCCCTTGTGTCTTGCCCCGCTACAGCAAGAAGCTCTGGGACACCTGTGGGCCCTGCTAGACCCACACCACACACAGGCACTGCCCTCAGACCACCTGCCAATGCTACCAGCACCCATGCAGTGCTGAGTGTGTGGGCACAGGGTTCTGAGTAACCCCAGCTAAGGCCTGGGCAACTGGCAGTGCTGCACACCCTTGGACCCTTCCCTGCCCTCTTCCCATGCCCTCTGTTCTCCTCCCACTTCTCACACTGGGCAGGAGCTGGACCCAAAAGGCTGTGTGGGGTTGATGGGCCAAGCCCTTGGGATCTGGAATGCTGCAACGAGAGGTCACGTGGAGCAAGAAGCCATGCTTTGGAAAGATCCCTCTGCCTGTCATAACACAGGGCATCCAGCCTCTCTTGGGTT
>NW_015091776.1:0-1510 GCF_001431845.1 Calidris pugnax | reverse complement strand
GGTGTGAGGTCGCTCCTCACCTCTCAGGCACAGCAGTGCAAGCGCCAGCTGCGGCCACGTCACTTGCTGGAATCCTCTCTAATAGAGAGATAGAAGCACCGGAAAAACAGTTGTTTAAACTGGGAGGAGTGCTGCTTGGCGCAGAGACGGAGCAGACAACGGTTCGAGGTGGCCCCTCACCTCCCAGGAACTTCGGCGCAGCAATGGAAATAGAAGCTGCAGCAACGTCACTCGCTGGAATCCTCTCTAAGAGAGGGACTGAAGTGCTGGCGAAACAGCTGATAAAGTTAATTAAATTAGGACAGCAATGGGGTCATTTTTCTGACACACATATGCTGTTTTCTGTCTCGGAATGGCGAGACTTTGGAGAAACGACGTGGCATAAATCAATCGAGGGGGATGAAAAAGAGGAGAAGGAGATAAAAGCCGTCTGCGAGCTGTGGAATGCTGTGCTAGAGACCTTAACAGCAATTAAAGCGGAGCGGGAAGTAGCCGGTGCAGCTGCTCAAATGTTGGGTCCGGGAGCAGCCGCCTTAAAACCTCAAGGCAAGCCTGGATTTATTGCGCGGTTCTTCGGACTGCCCACAGTAAAGGCAATGACCGGGTCCACATGTAAAACTGTTGCTGAAATTCGAGCTAATGAGACCCCTGACTCTCCTGAGGAGGGAAAAGATTTACCGCTAAACCCCTTGCAAAACTCGGAAAAAGCGGAAGTAAATGCTGCTAAGTCAATCCAGAAAAGTAACACACATGCGGAAGTGCCTGCTGAGAAAACTCCAGCAGAGGAGGGGCCTGAAACACCTACTGATCTCATCGATTTGGGGGGAGCAGCGCCTCAGCCTCCGCCCACGGCACCTCCTCCAGCACCTCCGACTGCCCTGTATCCACCGCTACCCCCCTTCAGCGATTCATCTGGTCCGTCAACTCCGCCTCCCGACAAGAGTCGTAAACTGTCCGCAGACACCACAGAAAAAAAAATGTTACACACAGTTTCAAGGCGGCTCGAGGAGTTAGACTTACGTGTGGGGAGGAAGGATGATAACACACCTTCATGGCTAGTGAATCCCTCAACACCTCCAAGAACTACACGCTGGAGTGGCGTTATTAGAGACGCTATATTAGAAGATCGTGGTCCAGCGTGGGTGCGCAGTAGAGCCATAAAACCTGCTCTGACTCAACATGATCCACCTGACAACCAGGATGTTCAAGATCCTAACCCTAGGGATATTGATCCCGGTGGTAATGACTCTTCACAAAATTGAGCCCAGAGAAAATATGTGGGTTACCTGGGCGAACAAAACAAGACAACAAGCTTTTTGCCTATTGCTTGCCTCTGCTATAGAGCTTTTTCAGACATGTTTGATAGAAGTAACTGGCTTTAAGGTAGAAGAATTTAGCAACTATAGTGTGTACTATTAGCTCAAAGTCATGGTTGCGAGGATTTTGAGGGCATGTGCTGTATAAACTTGTCCCATCACAGCAAATCAATTCATAAACAGTTGCAGTGGTT
>NW_015091775.1:20503-20774 GCF_001431845.1 Calidris pugnax | reverse complement strand
ATACTGGGGAGCCTTACTGGGGGGGCACTGGGGTGTCAGCACCGGGGACCCCCCCCCAAACATTGAGAACATCCCCTGGGGATACTGGGGAGCAGCCTGGGGGAGCTGGGGAGTCTTACTGGGGGGAACTGGGGAGCCTTACTGGGGGGAACTGGGTAACTGGGAGCGAGGATCCCAGTTAGGGATACTGGGGACCCCCCCAGGGATACTGGGGACCCCCCCAAGCACTGAGAGCCCCCCCCCGGGGGATCGGGACGGCCCCCGCCGGGCG
>NW_015091775.1:14939-15240 GCF_001431845.1 Calidris pugnax | reverse complement strand
GAGATACTGGGGACCCCCCCAGTCACTGAGACCCCCCCCAGGATACTGGGGACCCCCCCCAAACATTGAGAGCACCCCCCTGGGAGGCACTGGGGAGCAGCCTGGGGGAACTGGGGAGCAGCGTAGGGGCACTGGGGGTAACTGGGAGCGAGGATCCCAGTTGGGGGGATTAGGGAGCCCCCCCAGGGATACTGGGGAGCCTTACTGGGGGGGCACTGGGGTGTCAGCACCGGGGCCCCCCCCCCAAACATTGAGAGTACCCCCTGGGGACACTGGGGGGCAGACTGGGGGCACTGGGGAG
>NW_015091775.1:5775-12776 GCF_001431845.1 Calidris pugnax | reverse complement strand
GCCAGCCGTTCGCAACGATAGGAACAAGAAGAAGAAGGAGGTGAAGGAGGAAGGGGGGTTGGGCGAGAGCTACGAGCTGAGCCCGGAGCTGGAGGAGCTGGTGCAGAAGGTCAGCAGAGCCCACCAGGAGACCTTCCCCTCCCTCTGCCAACTGGGCAAGTACACCACGGTGAGCACCCCGGGGGGGGCACCTGGGGGGGGGAACCCATCAGTAGGTCCATAACTACGTGGGGGGCACGTGGGGACCTCGGGAGGGGGAGGGATCGGGGACGTTGGGGACACAGGAACGTGAGGAACCTCCCGATCAGGAGGTATCAGGGGTGTGGGGAGCTCTGGGTTGGGAGGTGGAAGGGACGTGGGGGTCTCTGGGCCAGGGGGGAGCAGGGACATGGGGACACGGGGACAGGGGGACATGGGGAACCTCTGGTCCAGGATGGAGCAGGGACATGGGGACCTCTGGATTGGGAGATATCAGGGCCATGGGGACACTGGGACATGGGGAACCTCTGGTCCAGGAGGTATCAGGGACATGGGGACACGGGGACCTCTGGATGGGGAGGTACCAGGGACATGGGGGCACAGGGACCTGGGGAACCTCTGGCCCAGGAGGTATTAGGGCCATGGGGACACAGGGACATGGGGACACAGGGACATGAGGAACCTCTAGATCAGGAGGTATCAGGGACATGGGGAACCTCTGGTCTAGGACATGAGGACATGGGGACATGGGGACTTGTGGATTGGGAGGCAGTGGGGTCATAGAGACCTCTGGATCGGGAGGTATCAAGGGACATGAGGACACAGGAACGTGAGGAACCTCTGGATCAGGAGGTATCAAGGACACAGGGACATGGGGACATGGGGACAGGGGGACCTCTGGATTGGGAGATATCAGGGCCATGGGGACACAGGGACATGGGGAACCTCTGGTCCAGGAGGTATCAGGGACATGGGGACACGGGAACCTCTGGATGGGGAGGTACCAGGGACATGGGGGCACAGGGACCTGGGGAACCTCTGGTCCAGGAGGTATCAGGGACATGGGGACACTGGGACATGGGGAACCTCTGGTCCAGGGGGGAGCAGGGACATGGGGACCTCTGGTCCAGGAGGTATCAGGGACATGGGGACACAGGGACATGAGGAACCTCTGGATTGAGAGATATCAGGGACATGGGGACACAGGAACGTGAGGAACCTCCCGATCAGGAGGTATCAGGGGTGTGGGGAGCTCTGGGTTGGGAGGTGGAAGGGACGTGGGGGTCTCTGGGCCAGGGGGGAGCAGGGACATGGGGACACGGGGACAGGGGGACATGGGGAACCTCTGGTCCAGGATGGAGCAGGGACATGGGGACCTCTGGATTGGGAGATATCAGGGCCATGGGGACACTGGGACATGGGGAACCTCTGGTCCAGGAGGTATCAGGGACATGGGGACACGGGGACCTCTGGATGGGGAGGTACCAGGGACATGGGGGCACAGGGACCTGGGGAACCTCTGGTCCAGGAGGTATCAGGGACATGGGGACACTGGGACATGGGGAACCTCTGGTCCAGGGGGGAGCAGGGACATGGGGACCTCTGGTCCAGGAGGTATCAGGGACATGGGGACACAGGGACATGAGGAACCTCTGGATTGAGAGATATCAGGGACATGGGGACACAGGAACGTGAGGAACCTCCGGATCAGGAGGTATCAGGGGTGTGGGGAGCTCTGGGTTGGGAGGTGGAAGGGACGTGGGGGTCTCTGGGCCAGGGGGGAGCAGGGACATGGGGACACGGGGACAGGGGGACCTCTGGATGGGGAGGTATCAGGGACATGAGGACACAGGGACATGAGGAACCTCTGAATTGGGAGATATCGGGGACATGGGGACACTGGGACATGGGGAACCTCTGGTCCAGGAGGGAGAAGGGACATGGGGACACTGGGACATGGGGACCTCTGGGTTGGGAGGCAGAAGGGACATGGAGACACAGGAACATGAGGAACCTCTGGTCCAGGAGGTATCAGGGACATGGGGACCTCTGGGTTGGGAGGCAGAAGGGACATGGAGACACAGGGACACAAGGAACCTCTGGTCCAGGAGGTATCAGGGACATGGGGAACCTCTGGTCCAGGAGGGAGCAGGGACACAGGGACATGGGGACATGGGGACCTCTGGGTTGGGAGGTAGCGGGGACATGGGGACCTCCAGACCAGGAGGTATGAGGGACATGGGGACACAGGAACCTCTGGATCAGAAGGTATCAGGGACATGGGGAACCTCTGGTCCAGGACATGGGGACCTCTGGATGTGGAGGTGGCAGGGACATGGGGACAGAGGGACATGAGGACTTCTGGATTGGGAGGCAGTAGGGTCATGGAGACCTCTGGATCAGGAGGTGGCAAGGACATGGGGACACTGGGACACGAGGAACCTCTGGATTGGGAGATATCAGGGACATGGGGACACAGGGACATGGTCCAGGAGGGAGCAGGGACATGGGGACCTCTGGGTTGGGAGGTATCAGGGACATGGGGACACAGGAACCTCTGGATCAGAAGGTATCAGGGACATGGGGAACGTCTGGTCCAGGACATGGGGACCTCTGGATGTGGAGGTGGCAGGGACATGGGGACACAGGGACATGGGGACTTCTGGATTGGGAGGCAGTAGGGTCATGGAGACCTCTGGATCAGGAGGTGGAAGGGACATGGGGACACAGGGACATGAGGAACCTCTGGTCCAGGAGGGAGCAGGGACATGGGGACACAGGGACACGAGGAACCTCTGGTCCAGGAGGTATCAGGGACATGGGGACCTCTGGTCCAGGAGGGAGCAGGGACACGGGGACATGGGGACATGGGGACCTCTGGATGTGGGGGTGGAAGGGACATAAGGTCATGGGGACACCAGGGCAGGAGGTGGCAGGGCCATGGGGACACAGGAACATGGGGACTTCTGGATTGGGAGGCAGTGGGGTCATGGAGACCTCTGGATCAGGAGGTGGCAAGGACATGGGGACACAGGGACATGGGGAACCTCTGGTCCAGGAGGGAGCAGGGACATGGGGACACTGGGACATGGGGACCTCTGGATTGGGAGGCAGAAGGGACATGGAGACACGGGGACACGAGGAACCTCTGGTCCAGGAGGGAGCAGGGACATGGGGACATGGGGAACCTCTGGATGGGGAGGTACCAGGGACATGGGGGCACAGGGACCTGGGGAACCTCTGGTCCAGGAGGTATCAGGGACATGGGGACACTGGGACATGGGGAACCTCTGGTCCAGGGGGGAGCAGGGACATGGGGACCTCTGGTCCAGGAGGTATCAGGGACATGGGGACACAGGGACATGAGGAACCTCTGGATTGAGAGATATCAGGGACATGGGGACACAGGAACGTGAGGAACCTCCGGATCAGGAGGTATCAGGGGTGTGGGGAGCTCTGGGTTGGGAGGTGGAAGGGACGTGGGGGTCTCTGGGCCAGGGGGGAGCAGGGACATGGGGACACGGGGACAGGGGGACCTCTGGATGGGGAGGTATCAGGGACATGAGGACACAGGGACATGAGGAACCTCTGAATTGGGAGATATCAGGGACATGGGGACACTGGGACATGGGGAACCTCTGGTCCAGGAGGGAGAAGGGACATGGGGACAGGGGGACCTCTGGATGGGGAGGTATCAGGGACATGGGGACACAGGGACATGGGGACACAGGGACATGAGGAACCTCTAGATCAGGAGGTATCAGGGACATGGGGAACCTCTGGTCCAGGACATGGGGACATGGGGACCTCTGGATTGGGAGGTATCAGGGACATGGGGACATGGGGAACCTCTGGATCAGGAGGTGGCAGGGCCATGGGGACACAGGAACATGGGGACTTCTGGATTGGGAGGCAGTGGGGTCATGGAGACCTCTGGATCAGGAGGTGGAAAGGACATGGGGACACAGGGACATGGGGAACATCTGGATCAGGAGGTGGCAGGGCCATGGGGACCTCCAGACCAGGAGGTATCAGGGACATGGGGACACGGGGACATGGGGACCTCTGGATGGGGAGGTATCAGGGATATGAGGGCACAGGGACGTGGGGAACCTCTGGTCCAGGAGGGAGCAGGGACATGGGGACCTCCAGGCCAGGAGGTATCAGGGACATGGGGACACAGGAACCTCTGGATCAGGAGGGAGCAGAAACATGGAGACACGCAGGGACACGGGGACATGGGGACATGGGGACCTCTGGATGTGGGGGTGGAAGGGACATAAGGTCATGGGGACACCAGGGCAGGAGGTGGCAGGGCCATGGGGACACAGGAACATGGGGACTTCTGGATTGGGAGGCAGTGGGGTCATGGAGACCTCTGGATCAGGAGGTGGCAAGGACATGGGGACACAGGGACATGGGGAACCTCTGGTCCAGGAGGGAGCAGGGACATGGGGACACTGGGACATGGGGACCTCTGGGTTGGGAGGCAGAAGGGACATGGAGACACGGGGACACGAGGAACCTCTGGTCCAGGAGGGAGCAGGGACATGGGGACATGGGGAACCTCTGTGTTGGGAGGTAGCAGGGCCATGGGGACCTCCAGGCCAGGAGGTATCAGGGACATGGGGACACAGGAACCTCTAGATCAGGAGGTATCAGGGACATGGGGAGCCTCTGGTCCAGGACATGGGGACACGGGGACCTCTGGATTGGGAGGTATCAGGAACATGAGGACCTCTGGATGAGGAGGAGGTATCAGAGACGTGGGGACACAAGGGACCTCCAGCCCAGAAGGCAGGAGGCTTGTGGGGCCACACTCATGTCCCGGTGGGGGGGTTGTCACCCATTTTTTTTAGAACTCGAGCGCCGACCACCGGGTGCAGCTGGACCTGGGGCTGTGGGACAAGTTCAGCGAGTTGGCCACCAAGTGCATCATCAAGATCGTGGAGTTCGCCAAGCGCCTGCCCGGCTTCACCGCCCTCAGCATGGCCGACCAGATCACCCTCCTCAAGGCCGCCTGCCTCGACATCCTGGTGAGGGGGGGCTTCTTGGGGTGGGGTGGGGGGCTGGGAGAAGGTTGGGTGGTTCCTCACATCCATTTTGACCTCCTGGTGTCACCACGTTGCCTCAAGATTTTGGAGGGGCTGGGAGAAGGTTGGGTGGTGCCCCAGGTCCATCTTGACCTCCTGGTGTCACCGTGTCCCCCCAAGATGCTGGAGGCTGGGAGAAGGTTGGGTGGTGCCTCAGGTCCATCTTGATCTACTGGTGTCACCACGTTGCCTCAAGATGCTGGGGGCTGGGAGAAGATTGGGTGGTGCCCCCCATCCATCTTGATCTCCTGGTGTCACCGTGTCCCCCCAAGATGCTGGGGGCTGGGAGAAGGTTGGGTGGTGCCTCAGGTCCATCTTGATCTACTGGTGTCACCACGTTGCCTCAAGATGCTGGGGGCTGGGAGAAGGTTGGGTGGTTCCCCCCATTCATCTTGACCTTCTGGTGTCACCACGTCGCCTCAAGATGTTGGAGGGGCTGGGAGAAGGTTGGGTGGTGCCTCAGGTCCATCTTGATCTACTGGTGTCACCACGTTGCCTCAAGATGCTGGGGGCTGGGAGAAGGTTGGGTGGTTCCCCCCATTCATCTTGACCTTCTGGTGTCACCACGTCGCCTCAAGATGTTGGAGGGGCTGGGAGAAGGTTGGGTGGTGCCTCAGGTCCATCTTGATCTACTGGTGTCACCACGTTGCCTCAAGATGCTGGGGGCTGGGAGAAGGTTGGGTGGTTCCCCCCATTCATCTTGACCTTCTGGTGTCACCACGTCGCCTCAAGATGTTGGAGGGGCTGGGAGAAGGTTGGGTGGTGCCTCAGGTCCATCTTGATCTACTGGTGTCACCACGTTGCCTCAAGATGCTGGGGGCTGGGAGAAGGTTGGGTGGTTCCCCCCATTCATCTTGACCTTCTGGTGTCACCACGTCGCCTCAAGATGTTGGAGGGGCTGGGAGAAGGTTGGGTGGTGGCCCAGGTCCATCTTGACCTCTTGTTGTCACCATGTCCCCTCAAGATGCTGGGGGCTGGGAGAAGGTTGGGTGGTTCCCCCCATCCATCTTGACCTTCTGGTGTCACCACGTCACCTCAAGATGTTGGAGGGGCTGGGAGAAGGTTGGGTGGTGCCTCAGGTCCATCTTGATCTAGTGGTGTCACCACGTTGCCTCAAGATGTTGGAGGGGCAGGGAGAAGATTAGGTGGTGCCCCAGGTCCCTGTTGACCTCCTGGTGTCACCGTGTCCCCCCAAGATGCTGGGCACTGGGAGAAGATTGGGTGGTGCCCCAGGTCCATCTTGACCTCCTGGTGTCACCGTGTCCCCCCAAGATGCTGGGCGCTGGGAGAAGATTGGGTGGTGCCCCAGGTCCATCTTGACCTCCTGGTGTCACCACGTTGCCTCAAGATGTTGGAGGGGCAGGGAGAAGATTAGGTGGTGCCCCAGGTCCCTGTTGACCTCCTGGTGTCACCGTGTCCCCCCAAGATGCTGGGCGCTGGGAGAAGATTGGGTGGTGCCCCAGGTCCATCTTGACCTCCTGGTGTCACCACGTTGCCTCAAGATGTTGGAGGGGCAGGGAGAAGATTAGGTGGTGCCCCAGGTCCCTGTTGACCTCCTGGTGTCACCGTGTCCCCCCAAGATGCTGGGCGCTGGGAGAAGATTGGGTGGTGCCCCAGGTCCATCTTGACCTCCTGGTGTCACCACGTTGCCTCAAGATGTTGGAGGGGCAGGGAGAAGATTAGGTGGTGCCCCAGGTCCCTGTTGACCTCCTGGTGTCACCGTGTCTCCCCAAAATATTGGAGGGGCTGGGAGAAGGTTGGGTGGTGCCCCAGGTCCATGTTAACCTCCTGGTGTCACCGTGTCTCCCCAAGATGCTGGGTGCTGGGAGAAGGTTGGGTGGTGCCCCAGGTCCATCTTGACCTCCTGGTGTCACCACGTCCCCCCAAGATGCTGGAGGCTGGGAGAAGGGTGGGGGGTGCCTCAGGTCC
>NW_015091775.1:2829-4307 GCF_001431845.1 Calidris pugnax | reverse complement strand
GGACCTCTGGGTCAGGAGGTAGCAGGGCCATGGGGACATCGTGGGGTGATGGGGACCTCTGGATTGGGAGGTAGGAGGGCCACAGGGACATGGGGACCTCTGGATGTGGAGGTGGCAGGGACGTGGGGACACGGGGACATGGGGACCTCCAGGCCAGGACGTGTCGGGGACATTGGGTCTTCTGGACCAGGAGGTAGCAGGGACGTGGGGACATGGGGACCTCTGGACCAGGAGGTGGCAAGGACATGGGGACATGGGGACACGGGGACACAGGAACATGGGGACATGGAGACCTCTGGATCAGGAAGTGGCAGGGACATGGGGACAAGGGGACATGGAGACACAGGGACATGGGGACACAGGGACATGGGGACATGGGGACACAGGGATCTCCAGATCAGGAAGGAGCAGGGACATGGGGACATGAGGACATAGAGACAGAGGGACATGGGGACATGGGGACCTCCAGATCAGGAGGTGACAGGAACATGAGGACATGGGGACATGGGGACCTCCAGATGAGGAGAGAGCAGGGACATGGGGACACAGGGACATGGGGACATGGGGACACAGGGATCTCCAGATCAGGAAGGAGCAGGGACATGGGGACATGAGGACATAGAGACAGAGGGACATGGGGACATGGGGACCTCCAGATCAGGAGGTGACAGGAACATGAGGACATGGGGACATGGGGACCTCCAGATGAGGAGAGAGCAGGGACATGGGGACACAGGGACATGGGGACATGGGGACCTCTGGATCAGGAGGTGACAGGAACATGGGGACAGAGGGACACAGGGACCTCCAGATGAGGAGGGAGCAGGGACATGGGGACATGGAGACATGGAGACACAGGGACATGGAGACCTCTGGATCAGGAGATGGCAGGAACATGGGGACATGGGGACATGGGGACCTCCAGATGAGGAGGGAGCAGGGAAATGGGGACAAGGGGACATGGGGACATGGAGACACAGGGACATGGGGACACGGGGACCTCTGGATCAGGAGGTGACAGGAACATGGGGACATGGGGACATGGGGACATGGAGACCTCTGGATCAGGAGGTGGCAGGGACACAGGGACACGTGGACACAGGGACCTCTGGTCCCCAAGTCACTGGGGACACCAAACCATGTCCCCCACCCGGTGGAGATGGATCCACCACCCCATCCCCCATCCCCGCTCCCAGGGCTGACCCCGGGGGGAGAAGGTTGGGGGGTGGCAGCAAGTCCTGAAAGGGGGGTGGTGACACCCCATCCCACGTGTGGTGGTGCCCCACATCCATCTTGATCTACTGGTGTCACCATGTCCCCTCAAGATGTTGGAGGGGCAGGGAGAAGGTTGGGTGGTGCCCCACATCCATCTTGATCTACTGGTGTCACCGTGTCCCCTCAAGATGTTGGAGGGGCAGGGAGAAGGTTGGGTGGTGCCCCACATCCATCTTGATCTACTGGTGTCACCGTGTCCCCTC
>NW_015091775.1:0-249 GCF_001431845.1 Calidris pugnax | reverse complement strand
ATCTACTGGTGTCACCTGTGTGTCCCCCCCCCTCTCCGTGTGTCCCCCCCCCAAGACCGGATGGACCTGGAGGAGCCGGAGAAGGTGGAGCAGCTGCAGGAGCCGCTGCTGGAGGCGCTGAAGGTCTACGCCCGGCGCCGCCGGCCCCGCCAGCCCCACATGTTCCCCAGGATGCTCATGAAGATCACGGACCTGCGCGGCATCAGCACCAAGGGTGAGGGGGGGGGGACACCCCCGGGAGAACACCCC
>NW_015091774.1:154679-183543 GCF_001431845.1 Calidris pugnax | reverse complement strand
CATTACAGATTTAGACTTGTTATTTCTGCTTTATATGCATGCCAAATTAAAGTTTGGATATTGCAGAAGCATCTTTATACATTGCATGTCATTAAAATCTATTAAAATATCTGACTAGTGTTCTCTTCCATCACTTTTGGAAAGGGATTAATTGGTTTTGCTTTGGTTTTTGGTTGGGTTTTTTTTTGTGATTTTTTTTGTGTGTTTTTTTGTTTGGTTCCTCCCCTTCCCCCAGTTTTCATAAGGAATAAATCAGATTTCTTGGGAATTAGATTATGTCACATGCAAAGCAAAAGTATCTGGTGTATTGCTCAGAACTGAACTGATAATGATTTTTTTCTAAATTCCTCCTGTTGAAATAGTACAAACCACTAAGTCTTTTTCATGCTGTGTGCTTGTTTAAAATGTACAAAGCTCTTGGCAGGGGATGAGCAGGACATCAGGAGTTTTATCACTTCCTGACATTTTTCAGGTTAAACCAAATTACTCCCTTCCTGCTCCATATTTAAACAGGCTGCAGTGTGACCTGACTCCTGGTTCATTACCAGCCTGCAAGAAACACACGGGGGTTATTATTCTGGTTTGTGTTTCTTACTGCATTTTTCTGTTTCTTATTTTCTCTGCTGTTGCAACACAGAGTGTAATTGCTGCTCATAGCAATACATGCATGGCTGTAGCTTCAGCTGCTATGGCTTATCAGCCTTAGAAGTGCTGTTGAGATCAACAAACTTCAAAAAGAAAACCAGAAACATCTTAAAGATTCAGTCCACGCCTACTGCTCTTTATTTTGCATTCTGTTGTATATGGGGGAATTTCAGGTAAAAGCCTTTGTTTGAAAGATCATCTGGTGGTGTTCAGAAATCCCCTTTGAGATAGGGAGCCTACCTACGTGCTCATGAATGAAAGTGGTTCACGTCAGAGGCACAAACGCTGTCCCAGGACTGTTTCTTCTACCTGCACGCTCCCTGGCACACTTCTGGCTTGTGCCCACTATCACTCTGCTAGGAAATACCTGCTGTGGTACAGGGACTAGCCCAGGCTCAAGAGTTTTCCCAGTCAGAAGGGAAGCTGAGGACACCCTTTTGAGGACACCCTTTAGAGTTTAGTTTAGCCACTTGGAGAGAGACCTCAGACAATCTGTTCTCTGGCCCACTCATTTATTGGTGCTAGGATAATTGTGATGGTCCATCTGGATCTCTCAAATTTACAGGACAACATAGTCTGTAAACTAAACTTTATTTTATGAGCATTAGGAAAGGAAAGAAACAAACCCAACAAAGCCTCGTTCCGCTTTGTGCTGAATAGTCTACCATGTGAATTCACTAATTCACCACTTAATTCATGATGTTTCTAACTCACAAGTCCTCAAATTCATAACTCATAACTCATGCACCTATAAGCAAAGCAGTTACCCAGCTGATGGTGAGAGTGGTCATTGTTTCTCCTCCACGTTATAAGCAAAGCAGTTACCCAGCTGATGGTGACAGTGGTCATCATTTCTGCTCCACAATGGTGCAGACAAACCCTGTATCACACTGGAAAGCATGAAAACTTCAGCTGCTGTTGGATCTGCTTCAAAAGCTTTTTTTGGGTAAGCTGACGTATTCATACATTCCAGATTGGAAGTTTGGTCTATATAGCTTCCATGAGTTATTGGATACTGAATAAAGTGCCAGATATGCAAGAATGATGGCTGCAGGAGACAGCAAACTGCAGGTGACTATATAGCTTCCATGAGTTATTGGATACTGAAGATAGTGCCAGATGATTGATATGCAAGGATGATGGCGGCAGGAGACAGCAAACTGCAGGTGACTGTGGCTGTATAATGACCTTCAGCCCTTACTGGCCACCAGGTCCTGCCTAAACATTTTGTCCTTGCTTTGACTTAGTGTCACTGTTCCCAGCGTACATCAGGCCTCAGCATGAGCTGTCTGTTAGCCAAAATCTGAGCAGGAGTTGAGTAAACAGTCACAGGGATACAGGTCTATGGAGTAGTTTTCAATTTTGTTGTGAAAGCTTAATTTTCTTACGGCAGAAAAGACAAAGGGGCAAGGTAATAAAATGGCAAAAGACAAGAAATGTAGCTTTGAAGCCTGCAACTAAATACTCCTTCAGTTGGATAAGGCTGTAACTCCCAAGTAGGGATCCAGAAAAGTTTTTGCATCTAAAAAGAATTTGTGCTGTGCTATGCTGCTAATGTAGACCCACCCTCAAACTCCACACCATTAATTACACTGGCACCCATCTGGAACAACATAAACATCTCTCTCATTTACAGTAAGTTCATCCTTTGTAGGCTTCATAAAGGACATGATGACCTTATTAGCCAATCTAGGTGTGGTCGGCTTTGCCAGTATTGGGCTATCAAGGGCACAGCAGAGACTTTTACTCAGCTTCGTACACATAGCTGCTCGGAGGTGCAAATATTCTCAGCAACTAGATGTGGTATTTTGTAGGTGGCCCCTGCTTCTCTCACAAGGCTGAAGCAGGTTATGGGGAAGGATGAGCTGATGCACACCCTGATGGAGGCTGCAGCACTAAGGAGCAAAGACGTGCCTGGGAGTGCCACTCACCTGGCAACCTGGGGGCACCTCCAGGCCCCTCGTTGAAGCAAAACTGTGGAGCATGAGGAGCGCTGAGCCACCTTCCCAATTTTGAAGCTGTAAGAAGATTAAAGAAATACCTGTAAGGGATGTGAATCTTGTGAGAATTTGGGAAATACTTAGGCACACTGGCAACTTTTTAAGCAGCAAGGGAATTGCTCTCAAGTCAAATGCTATTGTTCAAATCTAAAAATATGCAGAACTTGGAAACAGAGGCAGACAGTTTGGCAGCATCTTCTCTTTTTCCCTGTCACATATGAAACAAGAAGATAAAACAGAAATCTCCTGTACATCCCTTTATTGTTATGTATTTTTCCAGCTGCCTGGAAATGAGGAAGAGAAATGCAAAGAGGTAGAGCCAACACCATGAAGTTTCTCGAGAAACTTCAAAACAATCTTAGCTGCTCATAATTTGATACGCTCATACTGTGAAAACGACAATTTCCAACTTCTAAGGAATCTATAAGTATTTCTAAATTATAAGTTATGCAGGGGTTAATAAACTCTAAGACATGAAAGGGAGAGGAAACGGATAAGGTGGGAAAGAAAACGGATGCATAAATGATGGGATGATGACAGATACTTCAGGCACACATTTCAAGGTTTAGCCAAAACCAGTTGAGTACTGGCAATGTCACTGCATGATTTAAGTAGTGCCTATTATAGCCTGGACAAAATCCTTCCTTGTTGAACAGCTGGATTTTATATTGTACCAAAATGATCTCATGGAACTAAATAATTAAAGGTATTGTCTAATGTGGTTTGCTGCAATTCTGGAAGAAAATTCTAGATTAAAATGATCGTCATAGTTTATCTTTAAAGTATGGAACCTTATGTTCACCAGTATACAAAGGAAGAGCTTTTGAATCTTTTTGAGTGGACTTTTGCTTTCCTGGGTTCAGACTAAGTGATACCATTTTTCACAGCTATTTCTTTTTAAATTAAGGTAATAAAACATTTGCATTTGAAATTGGCTCAACTGTTAAGACTGACCTACTCAAAATGAGCACTGAATCTGATCCATAAGTCAAAGGACTTCACAAAGCGTTTCACCGAATGAAAGCACAGTCTATTATTTTTAGTGAAGAATTTGTGAAGTAAGCACTTATTCAAAACTACAGGCTTGCTTAGCACTGCATAGAAGAAAAATGCCTCAAGAAGCCATCTTCAATAGAAAGCACATCCAAGCACAGCTACGTCATTAAAATGTGTAAAATATTGATTATATTTAAGACAGTGATTTATAAAAGCGTATCTCCTGCTTACTAAATCAGGTCAATTTCCATCACTAATTGGGTCAGCTAACCACAAAGGCACATGCTTCACTTCCTCTTCAAGCATGGCCTTTGGTGGCTTCTCAGAAAGTTACAGCTTGTGTACTTTACGGCAATACTTTGAAACACTACAGAACCATTAATGTTCCTTTTATATCTATCACCTTTCTTCTGTTCTGTTTTTCTCCTCTTTAATCCAGTCATTTCCCCTTTTATTTTTATCATCTTAAAGTAAAATTCTCTTTTTTCATCTTTTATATGTTCAGCTGCTACTTTCTATGAAATTTTCAATGTTTGGGTTTGGTTTTTTTTTTTTTACAATTATACCTTTTTTCTGTAACTTCTTTAGACAATTTTTTGCCTATTCTTTCTTATTTCTTTTCTGTGATTTATTTCGCTTCTCTGATCAAGCTACACACACGGCATTTCTACACTAATATCCTCAATTCTTCGCTGCTCCTTTTCCCCTCGTCTTGTTTACATGGGGTTTAGCTTCCCATTTCCTTCTGTAGTTTGTTTAATCCAGCCCCACTTGTTTTCATCATCATGACAAATTAAGAACTTTGTAACTAAAATACCATACAATGTTCAGCTGATAGCTTGTTTACAAAATATATTTAAGAAATACAGTGATGTCATTTGTTAAATGTCAAATTCCTTCTTTTATGGAAAATGGAAAATTACACAATACACTGTTAGAGTCTTCTGAAGTTTAGCAACCTACGACTGAAGATTTGAGCCTTACTGGACAAGCTCCATTGCTTTGCTGCTGTTAGTGCTGATCATCTGATCAGCAAGAAGTCTGTGGAGCAATAGGACTCTCCAGCCTAGGAAGAAAATTGGAAATTTCCTGTATTTTCTCTACTACCCTACAATGAATCTAGACACTACTACTGAGAGAGGGAAACCTGTCTCTCCGTGGTAGTCTGTGCCCATCCTGCAGCTGGTAAGCAGGCAGCAGGAATCAATCTGCATGAATGCCTGGGGGACTATACCTGGGCCAGAGGGAAAGGACGTATGTGAGGCATCTCAGAGAAAAGGTTGAGGGATGTGGCTGGGGAGTGGGACAACGGAGGCAGGTTGGACATGGAGCACAAGACTGAGAAGTGGACTAACTCCTGTTAAAGTTAGATTAGGAGCAAGTGGCTCATACTCTGCTGAGTAGCTTGAAGGAGTAACAGAAAGTAGATAAAGTGGGTAGGAAAGAGAACCTATAAAAGAGAAGAATTTTTTGGAAGAGCTGTAGGTTGTCTAGACAGGGAGACTGGTATTAGCCACTTTTGTAGGAAGAAAGAAAAAAACGTAGGGAGAGTTTGACAGGAGATGTGTATACAGGGAGTGGGAGACAAAGACATGCATGTAAGAATTAGATAAGAGGAAACTGGGAACTGGTGAAAGCACAGGGAGGGTGTGGTGAAGATGTTGCTTGAAGGAGGAGGTCAGTGGAGACACCGGGAATGAGAGTCACTGGGGAGGAGCTCATGGAGACCTGTACTGTGGGAGCCTCCAGAAACACGGAAATGGCAGGGAGACTGAAGGCACCTGTTTTGAAGGAGCAGGAAGAAATAAGTCTACATCTGAAAGGAGACTACGACTGGGGTTAGAGGTCAAAGAAAATAGAGACTGTGACAAGAAACTCCAGGTGCATCTCATAAGACTGAGAAAGCAGATAAAAAGGAGGTAGATGAATCTCAATGTAGATAGATGTAAGGTAATACATATAGATAAAGATAATCTAGCCCATGCCTACATGACTCTGAACATAGAACAGGCACTTACAGCCCAAGGAAGAAATCCTGGACTAATCATTGACAGTTTTCTGAAGAATTCATCTCAATATGCAGTAGAAACCAGAAGACTTAGCTAAATGGATTGAGAATAAAACAGGAATCATCATTTTGTCAATATATATGACCTTAAGGCATCTGTGTCAGAGTTTGAAAAATTGAGTATGGTATGATACCCTTACTTCAAGATACACGTGCACTACACAAAATGATGATTAAGGGGATGATGCATCTGTCCCATGAAGGAAGACCAAATATTGAAACTTTTCAGTTTACAGAGAAGGTACCTGGTAGGGAAGAAGAAAGATATTGTTGGGGATTAAAAAATTTTGAAGGCAATGAGTAAGATGAATGTAGAACTTTTATTCACCAAATCTTAAGGTACTAAGATTAGAGGATTGTCATTGCAATGGGCACTTGGTTTAAAAAAAGACAGCAGATTGCACATCCAGTACTGACCTTCTGGAAACGGTTGCTACAGGTGGTTGTGGAGTCAGACAGTATCAGCAGGTTCAAAAGGGAATTAGACTAATTGTCTAGATACTCTTGGGGAAACACATCAATGTGCCCTCTGATTCCTCAGTGGCATTGCCTCCTTGCCTGACTGTTACCCCCATGGCTGGTTCTCGCTGCTGGACTTCCTTGTGGGTCATGGTAAGGATGCCCTCAG
Source organism: Calidris pugnax (assembly GCF_001431845.1). Classification (NCBI taxonomy): domain Eukaryota; kingdom Metazoa; phylum Chordata; class Aves; order Charadriiformes; family Scolopacidae; genus Calidris; species Calidris pugnax. The sequence continues at coordinate 177,206 of NW_015091774.1, read as the reverse complement.
ATGTGTTGAGGAGGCCTCTCCCATCAGAGAGGGCCTGGGCCTGTAACTGTTTGCTCCAAATGGCAAAAGACAAGAAATGTAGCTTTGAAGCCTGCAACTAAATACTCCTTCAGTTGGATAAGGCTGTAACTCCCAAGTAGGGATCCAGAAAAGTTTTTGCATCTAAAAAGAATTTGTGCTGTGCTATGCTGCTAATGTAGACCCACCCTCAAACTCCACACCATTAATTACACTGGCACCCATCTGGAACAACATAAACATCTCTCTCATTTACAGTAAGTTCATCCTTTGTAGGCTTCATAAAGGACATGATGACCTTATTAGCCAATCTAGGTGTGGTCGGCTTTGCCAGTATTGGGCTATCAAGGGCACAGCAGAGACTTTTACTCAGCTTCGTACACATAGCTGCTCGGAGGTGCAAATATTCTCAGCAACTAGATGTGGTATTTTGTAGGTGGCCCCTGCTTCTCTCACAAGGCTGAAGCAGGTTATGGGGAAGGATGAGCTGATGCACACCCTGATGGAGGCTGCAGCACTAAGGAGCAAAGACGTGCCTGGGAGTGCCACTCACCTAGTTCATCCTTTGTAGGCTTCATAAAGGACACGATGACCTTATTAGCCAATCCAGGTGTGGTCAGCTTTGCCAGTATTGGACTATCAAGGGCACAGCAGAGACTTCTACTCAGCTTCTTACACATAGCTGCTCGGAGTTGCAAATATTCTCAGCAACTAGATGTGGTATTTTGTAGGTGGCCCCTGCTTCTCTCACAAGGCTGAAGCAGGTTATGGGGAAGGATGAGCTGATGCACACCCTGATGGAGGCTGCAGCACTAAGGAGCAAAGACGTGCCTGGGAGTGCCACTCACCTGGCAACCTGGGGGCACCTCCAGGCCCCTCGTTGAAGCAAAACTGTGGAGCATGCTGGCAACCTGGGGGCACCTCCAGGCCCCTCATTGAAGCAGAACTGTGGAGCGTGAGGGGACAAGGAGCGCTGAGCCACCTTCCCAATTTTGAAGCTGTAAGAAGATTAAAGAAATACCTGTAAGGGATGTGAATCTTGTGAGAATTTGGGAAATACTTAGGCACACTGGCAACTTTTTAAGCAGCAAGGGAATTGCTCTCAAGTCAAATGCTATTGTTCAAATCTAAAAATATGCAGAACTTGGAAACAGAGGCAGACAGTTTGGCAGCATCTTCTCTTTTTCCCTGTCACATATGAAACAAGAAGATAAAACAGAAATCTCCTGTACATCCCTTTATTGTTATGTATTTTTCCAGCTGCCTGGAAATGAGGAAGAGAAATGCAAAGAGGTAGAGCCAACACCATGAAGTTTCTCGAGAAACTTCAAAACAATCTTAGCTGCTCATAATTTGATACGCTCATACTGTGAAAACGACAATTTCCAACTTCTAAGGAATCTATAAGTATTTCTAAATTATAAGTTATGCAGGGGTTAATAAACTCTAAGACATGAAAGGGAGAGGAAACGGATAAGGTGGGAAAGAAAACGGATGCATAAATGATGGGATGATGACAGATACTTCAGGCACACATTTCAAGGTTTAGCCAAAACCAGTTGAGTACTGGCAATGTCACTGCATGATTTAAGTAGTGCCTATTATAGCCTGGACAAAATCCTTCCTTGTTGAACAGCTGGATTTTATATTGTACCAAAATGATCTCATGGAACTAAATAATTAAAGGTATTGTCTAATGTGGTTTGCTGCAATTCTGGAAGAAAATTCTAGATTAAAATGATCGTCATAGTTTATCTTTAAAGTATGGAACCTTATGTTCACCAGTATACAAAGGAAGAGCTTTTGAATCTTTTTGAGTGGACTTTTGCTTTCCTGGGTTCAGACTAAGTGATACCATTTTTCACAGCTATTTCTTTTTAAATTAAGGTAATAAAACATTTGCATTTGAAATTGGCTCAACTGTTAAGACTGACCTACTCAAAATGAGCACTGAATCTGATCCATAAGTCAAAGGACTTCACAAAGCGTTTCACCGAATGAAAGCACAGTCTATTATTTTTAGTGAAGAATTTGTGAAGTAAGCACTTATTCAAAACTACAGGCTTGCTTAGCACTGCATAGAAGAAAAATGCCTCAAGAAGCCATCTTCAATAGAAAGCACATCCAAGCACAGCTACGTCATTAAAATGTGTAAAATATTGATTATATTTAAGACAGTGATTTATAAAAGCGTATCTCCTGCTTACTAAATCAGGTCAATTTCCATCACTAATTGGGTCAGCTAACCACAAAGGCACATGCTTCACTTCCTCTTCAAGCATGGCCTTTGGTGGCTTCTCAGAAAGTTACAGCTTGTGTACTTTACGGCAATACTTTGAAACACTACAGAACCATTAATGTTCCTTTTATATCTATCACCTTTCTTCTGTTCTGTTTTTCTCCTCTTTAATCCAGTCATTTCCCCTTTTATTTTTATCATCTTAAAGTAAAATTCTCTTTTTTAATCTTTTATATGTTCAGCTGCTACTTTCTATGAAATTTTCAATGTTTGGGTTTGGTTTTTTTTTTTTTACAATTATACCTTTTTTCTGTAACTTCTTTAGACAATTTTTTGCCTATTCTTTCTTATTTCTTTTCTGTGATTTATTTCGCTTCTCTGATCAAGCTACACACACGGCATTTCTACACTAATATCCTCAATTCTTCGCTGCTCCTTTTCCCCTCGTCTTGTTTACATGGGGTTTAGCTTCCCATTTCCTTCTGTAGTTTGTTTAATCCAGCCCCACTTGTTTTCATCATCATGACAAATTAAGAACTTTGTAACTAAAATACCATACAATGTTCAGCTGATAGCTTGTTTACAAAATATATTTAAGAAATACAGTGATGTCATTTGTTAAATGTCAAATTCCTTCTTTTATGGAAAATGGAAAATTACACAATACACTGTTAGAGTCTTCTGAAGTTTAGCAACCTACGACTGAAGATTTGAGCCTTACTGGACAAGCTCCATTGCTTTGCTGCTGTTAGTGCTGATCATCTGATCAGCAAGAAGTCTGTGGAGCAATAGGACTCTCCAGCCTAGGAAGAAAATTGGAAATTTCCTGTATTTTCTCTACTACCCTACAATGAATCTAGACACTACTACTGAGAGAGGGAAACCTGTCTCTCCGTGGTAGTCTGTGCCCATCCTGCAGCTGGTAAGCAGGCAGCAGGAATCAATCTGCATGAATGCCTGGGGGACTATACCTGGGCCAGAGGGAAAGGACGTATGTGAGGCATCTCAGAGAAAAGGTTGAGGGATGTGGCTGGGGAGTGGGACAACGGAGGCAGGTTGGACATGGAGCACAAGACTGAGAAGTGGACTAACTCCTGTTAAAGTTAGATTAGGAGCAAGTGGCTCATACTCTGCTGAGTAGCTTGAAGGAGTAACAGAAAGTAGATAAAGTGGGTAGGAAAGAGAACCTATAAAAGAGAAGAATTTTTTGGAAGAGCTGTAGGTTGTCTAGACAGGGAGACTGGTATTAGCCACTTTTGTAGGAAGAAAGAAAAAAACGTAGGGAGAGTTTGACAGGAGATGTGTATACAGGGAGTGGGAGACAAAGACATGCATGTAAGAATTAGATAAGAGGAAACTGGGAACTGGTGAAAGCACAGGGAGGGTGTGGTGAAGATGTTGCTTGAAGGAGGAGGTCAGTGGAGACACCGGGAATGAGAGTCACTGGGGAGGAGCTCATGGAGACCTGTACTGTGGGAGCCTCCAGAAACACGGAAATGGCAGGGAGACTGAAGGCACCTGTTTTGAAGGAGCAGGAAGAAATAAGTCTACATCTGAAAGGAGACTACGACTGGGGTTAGAGGTCAAAGAAAATAGAGACTGTGACAAGAAACTCCAGGTGCATCTCATAAGACTGAGAAAGCAGATAAAAAGGAGGTAGATGAATCTCAATGTAGATAGATGTAAGGTAATACATATAGATAAAGATAATCTAGCCCATGCCTACATGACTCTGAACATAGAACAGGCACTTACAGCCCAAGGAAGAAATCCTGGACTAATCATTGACAGTTTTCTGAAGAATTCATCTCAATATGCAGTAGAAACCAGAAGACTTAGCTAAATGGATTGAGAATAAAACAGGAATCATCATTTTGTCAATATATATGACCTTAAGGCATCTGTGTCAGAGTTTGAAAAATTGAGTATGGTATGATACCCTTACTTCAAGATACACGTGCACTACACAAAATGATGATTAAGGGGATGATGCATCTGTCCCATGAAGGAAGACCAAATATTGAAACTTTTCAGTTTACAGAGAAGGTACCTGGTAGGGAAGAAGAAAGATATTGTTGGGGATTAAAAAATTTTGAAGGCAATGAGTAAGATGAATGTAGAACTTTTATTCACCAAATCTTAAGGTACTAAGATTAGAGGATTGTCATTGCAATGGGCACTTGGTTTAAAAAAAGACAGCAGATTGCACATCCAGTACTGACCTTCTGGAAACGGTTGCTACAGGTGGTTGTGGAGTCAGACAGTATCAGCAGGTTCAAAAGGGAATTAGACTAATTGTCTAGATACTCTTGGGGAAACACATCAATGTGCCCTCTGATTCCTCAGTGGCATTGCCTCCTTGCCTGACTGTTACCCCCATGGCTGGTTCTCGCTGCTGGACTTCCTTGTGGGTCATGGTAAGGATGCCCTCAGATGTGTTGAGGAGGCCTCTCCCATCAGAGAGGGCCTGGGCCTGTAACTGTTTGCTCCAAAGATGGGATTGCACTGCCTGACAGGGTCTGGGCTAGTGGTCTCATCTTAGGGGTCCTGGGCCGCAAGACACAGAGAGGAACTGTGAAGGGAGGGAGGCGTCTGCTCTTGTGAGCAGCTTGCCCTCACTTTAGGGTGTCCCTTGTAGCCCTGCTTTCCCCCACAGCAGTTTCAGCTGAGATGGCCTGCTCATGCTGACCCCATTACCTGGAGAGTACAACAGAGGGAGGGGACACCTGGGTGTGAAGGGCCACTGGCGGTGGTGTATCTGGGGCCTTCTTTTGCCAACCCTCCTTCCTGCATCAACGGAGAACCCCAGAGGTGCCATGAAGCCCAGCAGAGGAAAGCGGGCAGCGGTGATACCATCCCACCCATTTGTCATGCTGCTGGGATTGGGATGATCCCAGGAGAGGGGCAACATCCACGTGCAAGGCTGGAGGAAGGGAGAAGATGGGTAGGAAGAGGGACAGCAATAGTCAACAGCTCCCAGCAACCCCGGATGCGAGGTCATATAAGAGGAAGGGACTGTAGCTAGTGACCACATGTACAGGATATCTCTTAATAGCATCTCCAACAGCCATTGCTGGAGACAGAGTGCTGGGCTAGATGGGACATTTTGGGGTGTTCTAGATGGACATTCCTTTCATTCTCAGAATATTATCAAGATTGCAAAATGAACAATGCAAAATTATTTCTTGCTTAAAGTTGCTCACGCAGTCTTAATATTTCCTTCCTTTTACATGCATTTTAATTACTTAGTCAGTATCGTACCTTTTAGGAGGTCTTTGGCTCTATTGTCAAGAAAGAAGGCTCTCTCTTTTAATGGTCATGTAGTCAGAACATTTTTTTCACCCTGGTAATTCAGTGAGCATCCCCATGTCTTGTTTCTTGTCTTCTATTCAGGCCCAGCTCAGAAATTTTTTGTTTCTATATGGATTTCTTTTTGGTGTTTACCGTTTTTTTCCCCAGTGCTGACTTTGCAGTCAAGTTCTTTTAACATAGCGAGTTTATACTAGAAATTCAGTCAGGACAGCACTGTATGCTGAATGCAATTTTTGCTCTTTATAGCTGCTGACAACATTGACAAAGAAAAGAAGGGCATACCATAAATCTGCCAGTAAAACTTACATATTTCAGGTATCCTAGCATCAAGAGACTTATTATCAACTAAGCAATAAAAACTAGAAAAGGCCTAGGAAAGATGAGATGCATGAAACTCAGGAACTACAGGTGGTTTCCATCTTTTCATAATGGGAGATGCTCAAGAAATATGACTTCAGGACTGAAAAGGAGCATTTGTGCATGGGTCCCAGATGCTAGTCCTCACATGGGTCACTTTCATACTGCACATGTGGACCTGGAGTTGAGCATAGATGTGAACTAACATGTATCTATTGCGGACAACCAGGGAATTAGCATCCTGTTTGACTCAGACTGACAAATATTATCAAATATCTGAAAATATGGAACAAAATTATTTCTAAAATTATATCACTTGCAACATCTGCAAGTGCTGGTGCTACTTTTATTCTTTGTGACTATTACAGTTCTTCTTTTATTGAGTGTTACACGGAGAGGCAGGAAGCCTGGAAAACCACAGAAGAATAAGCACAGTGTGCTGGTACCCTTTGAGTAATGTTCCAGTTGTAGTCTAAGCTGCTGTAGTGCTGCACTGATTGCTACTATGCCCTATATTTGATGTAGTAGACATTATTGTCTTTGTGTAACTCCACTTGTGGCTGAAAACTTCTTGAATGAGAAATTCAAAGTTCTAGTGACCTCCATGCAAAATTACTCTTATACTTACAGTGAAGAACTGTTTTCCCTGGAGTTTGCTTTTTTCTAGGTTTTCAGAAAAATATTTCTAACAAATAAAACCATGTTTTCAGCCTAATCAATGTCTTTTGAGAAGCATTGTTACTGAACAAAGCTAGTGACCACTTCAATATTGCAAGAAGTGTAGGTTCCCAAAAGCACTGTGGGAGACTCCTTCAACTGATTGCCTTATCAGGATGAAACATCTGGGTTTTGAGCGACTGAATTGCTATCTAGCTTACTTCTCTGCAGGCTTCCTAAGAATGCTTTTCAAGGACTGTTTTTCAAGTAGCTATTGCAATGAAAACATGGAAAACTCCATCAATCTTTCATATGCAACTGATTTGTAAATAGAGCATGTTTTGGCCAGTTTTATGTCAAGCTGTTATAACTGGTTGGCATTAGACTTCAGAAAGGGAATTACAATAGCAATAACAAGTAATAGGTAGTATCATGGATGGGGTTGATAGAAGCTCCGTAAGTTTCTCCATGAGCTCTTTTTAATATTTTTAAAATTATCCCTTTGTACGGAGATTTTGTATGCTCCATAGTCATCTAAACTTGTTTTTTAAAAAAGGAAAACCACCCACATCTATTCAGAAATTTATAAAATTAGATTAAAGAAGAAAAACACTGTGTCTACATGCTTTAAAGTCAGGAACAGAAACACAGTCTTTTTCAAGGACGTGTAGCTTGCATTTCTGTGAAGTGTTATGTGGATTTGGCCAGTGTATAAATGATTTCATATTTCATCTCACACATGCTCATATTTTCCAACAGTTACCATCTGAGGCCTTTGAATATTTTTCTTTTAGGATGATTTATCTGAATTCTGTCTATGCTCCGGGAGCTTGGTTTCCGTGCCATGAGAGAGGAAGTGCCACCTTATTGCAACATCCTCCTCGTAAGTTATCGATGCCAGTCCAGAAAACCTAGAAAATACTGGGTTCTAATTGCTGTAGATACCCCAGTGCAAGGAAGGTGAGGACACAGCCTGCAACTGCTTTGTCCAAGGCCAGCTGGGGCCATTGGCTATTTTCTCCCACATCTTAGGGCGCCTCTGAAAGCTGCCGAAAACTGTAGCTCCTTCAGAGCATTTCATCAAGGCCACTCTGCCTTTCTTATGCTTTTTCTTTTCTCTTCTCTACTCTGGCTTTTCTAGTGACCGTATCTCTGAGGTTAACAGCTGGCTGGCACCTACAGCAAAGGTCATGGGGCAGTCCAGAGGAGGAATTTACCAGGCACAGAATCCCCTGGAGGGGCAGGAGACCTCTTCTGAGTGGGGCACAGTCTGCTAACCATGCTCCTTCCCATCCCCACCAGCTGTGTTTGAGCATCCATAAGCAACCTCATCCAGCTGACATAAAAGTATGTGTCAGATTTGTAATGTTTTTCAGTAAACTGAAACATGTCCTTGAAAAGCTGCTCTTGAAGAAAGCAAAACAAGCTTTGAAAAGTTTCTGCTAAGTGAAACAAGCGAAAATACCAGTTTTGCAAGTTGCTGCACCTGTGCACTTAACTTTCTAAAAACGGAGACAAGGTCTGCTCTACAATGAGAACTATGTTGGAGACAGCTTATCTAAAGTAAAGGTTTGGCCTCTTTCCTTTAGCTCTGTCCTTTCCCTTGTATCCTTTGCCTTATTTGCTCCTTCTCCCAAATATGCTGTCATTCTGAAACTGTTCCCTGCAACGCTGCTGATCAACACAGCACAAACATTGCACAAACGAAGGGCGGGGAAATAAAGAGAGTGCTTACTGTTGAATCATATGAACAAAAATTATTGTTTCCAACTTGTCTGCATGTAATGTGAATTTTCACCCTTGGCACGTCCTGTTTAAGAAAAAAAGGAAAAGAAAGCAATAATGCTGTGGTGGTCTGGCTCCTCTTCCCTCCTTCAAGCTTCTACTGAAGAGGAAGAAACAGAAATCGGAAGGATGTGAAGTTCGCTCATCACCCAGCGACGTAAGGGAGACTGAGAGAGTTCAGATCTCAGAACTGCTTCTCCATTTGCTTCAGGGATGGAAGTGATGCTGCTTCCCAAGGTATTACCTTCCTATCTGTCCAAAGAGTGGCCAGGGACCCACAGGGGCCAGATGAGGTATATGAGTGAAATAGGCCATTAGAGTAAGTTGAACCTTTTCATGCATCTCAAACAAGTATTTAAAAAGCACAGCTGCTTTGTCCATTTTAATCCACTTTCAAACTCCATGCTTGGAACTCATGAGAGGTTTATATTACCAGTTTAAACAGCATATATTACCATCAGCTTAAACTACCAGTGTGTTACCATTCCTTAATCCAGATTTTCTGCCTCGCCCTGTATCAAACATTCTGATCATCCACTAAAGTGGATGACTTAAGCTAACACTCTCTCAGGCAGTGATTTAGCACTAGTTTTATGGACTGCCCCAAAGGAGAAAGCCTTGAAGTGGTTTTCACATTCTCTCCTGTTGTTCTCCAAAACTGGTTATATCGCTCAGTTTCACAGGCCCGGACCTTCCTCATCTCATTCTGGTTGCTTTGAGCTGGAGAAAAAATCAAGGCTGCTGTGAGCAACGGTGAATGAGGTGGCTCTGAATTAATTACAAAAAGAGTTAAATCAGCAAAAGTTGACTTCATCATAGCAGTAAAAGAGAGCAATTATTGTTGAATGAAAGCAAGCAACTAGTTGACTGGAGGTTATGAGGTTACATCCTGTTGTAAAAATTTCTTTGCAAAAGAAAAGACAAAAACCTTTAAACAAACCCACACCAATGAAGATCTCATTTAAGTTACTTTGGATCCTGTAAATACAGTCAGGCTCACTCAAACAATGTTTGCTCCCACTCAGTCCCCCTGATTTAAATTTAGCAGCTTTTTGATACTTTGCGTAGACAAACTGGTAACGCCCTGCCCGCAAATCCAGAGAGTTCAGTTGAAGTGAACAAGAAACGGAAAGAATACCAAAGCTCAGTGACATGTTTCTCGCTCTCCAGCTACACTCACTTGTGAAACAGTGGTTAACCTCTGAGTCAGAGCTGCGGCTGCTGTTCGTTCTGCTCCACCGCCCTGCCACAGCAGCAGAATTGAATGACGAATTTGAATTAGGATTCCAGTTCAAACATTTCTCAAAAACTTGTTCTTAAAACTCTTGGTTGTTCTTTATCAGGGCATGATGACAAAATTCTTCTTGCTACACCTTGTCATGATATTTCACTTCATTTTTCTTAATCTTTCTTCTTGATGTGGCCGCAGAAATCTGGCCCGTCCTCCTTTTTTCCACTCCTTACCCCCTCTCTCCCTGCTGATAGAAACTCTCTTCTTGCCATTCACTCAGCACCATTTTTTTCAAAAGGCTGTCTCTGACTGTCCATGCAGGTTCTGCTCAAATTTTCCTCTTTATACAAATCTGGCTGATCTGACAAGCTTCAAAGGTCCAAGACAAAGGTTGAGACAGTAATTCTTTCTATGGAATTAAAATTATCAAAACATAAACATCTCAGAACAGGGGGCTTGGAACAAACTGCATTGTCTCCCTTGGAAGACCATCGAGACAGTCCTCATTTATTGTTATTGCCATCTTTGTCCTCCCATATACAAATTTCTTGGTAACATCCTTTAATTTTACATGTCTTCCATGCTCTTTTGGGCAAAGGTGTACATCACAGCTGTTTGCCCATTGCTTTGCATTAATGGGACAAGACATGACTGGGATGCAGTATTACAAAAATGGTGGTCATAAATGATACATATAACTGTTAAAAGATCAAGGGGCACCAGAACCAGAAAGCTGTATAATCAAAGAGAGTCCAGCACTTGAATCTCTAGATGTTACTTTCTACAGTGTTGACTTAAGTTCCACATTTTGCAGCAGAAAGGTTCGAGTGTTTCAGAGGAAGCTGTTTCCTCTGGTAGAATGCTGGGAGGCGGGAAGACTGGCAACAGCCTTTTGACACTATCCCCCTCTATTGTGCTTGACATTTCATAATAAAAGCTTCACCTGCAGTGGAGAAAAGTCAAATTATTTGAAGGATCTGCTGTTTGTTTGCAAACGATGCTTAGGAAGTGTATTAGCAAACAGAGTATATTTACAAACCTCTGAAAGAGAGTTATCAGGGAAGGCTGTGATAACTCTCTTAATTCATTTGTCTGTCATTTTAAGTTTACCTAGGAGCATCTGAAGGTACTGTGCATGCTTGGTCTTGTGTGCTCTGGATGATGCTCTCCAACAGTGCAAGACATCATGCTTGACATGCTTATAGTCTCCACAGACTGTGAAGCTGATCTGGAAGATGGAGACATATGATGGAGTATTAAAGGTACTCAAATCTTCTAATCATCTTGCTAGAAAGGCTTTATAGCTGTCTTAATCTCCCTAGTGCAGACTAAGTGCTGCCTTGTCATAGGTGAGTTATTAAGAGAAGATATCATTGTGGAGTTAACTAAAAGGGTGTTATTAACGATTAAATGATGATCAAATGATAATTAATCCATTTTGAATGAAAATCAAATAGAAATCAAATGGTTATTAAACAATAATTGAATAGTAATCAAACAGTGATTTAACAATAACTTGAAAATAATTTGATGATGATTTGACAATGATTTAAATGATAATTTAGATGGTGGTCAAACACTCTACTACTTTCTACACTTCTAATAGTTAAGCTATGGTTGGATATATAAACATTGCTAGCATACAATGTACTTCTAGGCCTAATATAAAATGTCGCTTACCTCATTGTGGATATCAGATGCCAGGTCAGGGGTCTCTCAAACTCTTGGAGTAACCTTGAGGTTCCTGCTCAAATGGAGATCACCTCTGTGCAGCCTACAGGAGAGCTCAATGGGCTGGGGTGGGGCTACAGATATTTATAGCAGAAAGGATTGACTGCCACAAGAAGTCAACTCCCCATTTGGTGTATGTGCAGGAGTGCAGTTGTGGCAGTTTTCAGCTTTGTCTAGCCCCAGATCAGACTGGTACTGTCAGCTCCTGGTAAGACATGGCCTAGACTTCTGAGTCCTTGAGAAGATACGACCTAGCACAGTTCTCAAGGTCTGCAGAGCAAGGCAGGCCCTCTTGTTGGTGATGCTTGAACCAAAGTACTGCTCACTCAGTCAGAGTGGGGACATCCCTCACACTCCGCCTCTTACACCTTTTGCCCTTCTGTTGCTCCTCTCTCTCCTTCACTTCACCACACAGCAGAATGGAAGTTCTGACAGTCTGACCTTCCTGGCCACAGCCGCCACAAAGGCGACCTGATAAACATACCGACAAAGAAGGATATCTCCTTAGACAGAGTCCCAAGACTTGTCTGATAAGCTCAGCCCCTGATAAGCTCAGCTGAAACCTCCTTGATGGAGAGTAGCGGGCAGGACAAAGAAACCCTGATGGGAACAGGACAAAGAAACTGTGTGCGCTGATTTTGGCTGGGATAGAGCTCATTTTCTTCATGTTATGGGGCCATCTTTTGGATTTCTGCTGAAAATAGTGTTGATAACATGGGACGTTTTAGCTACTGCTAAGCAGTGCTCACTCAGAGTCAAGGCCTTTTCCATTTCCCAGCACCCTGCCAGAAAGTAGACTGTGGTTGCACAAGAATCTGGGAGGAGGCACAGCCGGGACAGCTGATCCCAACTGAGCAGAGGGATATTCCATGGTGTATGACGTCATGGTCAGCAAAAAAATCTGGGGAAAGAAGGAAAGGGGGGGGACATTCGGAGTGATGGTGTTTGTCTTCCCAAGTAACCACTACAGATGATGGAGCCCTGCTTTCCTGGAGGTGGCTGAACACCTGCCTGTCGATGGAAAGCCGGGAATGAATTCCTTGGTTTGCTTTGTTTGCATGCGTGGCTTTTGTTTTACCTGTTAAACTGTATTTATCTTAACCCATGAGTTTTCTCACTTTTACCCTTCTGATTCTCTCTCCCATCCCACTAGGGGCAAGTGAGCAAGCGGCTGTGTGGGGCTGAGTTGCCAGTGGGGTAAAGCCACAACATTGTGATAACAAACTGACCTTCCATGAAAACAGGAATCAGCAACAATCTAATACAGGACCCACTTACGTATCTACCAAAAAGGTATTTATGCCAAAAAAGTATAAAAAGTAACTTACTACCTACCCAAAACAAGCTTCTCTGCCAACGATCTCCCAGACAGACTGGACCCTTGCTGGGAGAAAAGACAGAGGACAAAAAGAGCACATGGCAATCCAGAGAAGGAAAGCATTTGAATTCAAAGAATTTCAAAATGAACTTCATTTGGTTTGGAACATAGCAGCTTACTGTGCTGTCCACATCTATATTTACTATGAGGGAATAGCTGTTTTTTATTACCAAAGTCCAGGCAAAATATTATCTGTAGCCCAATAACTCAATGAACACAGCAGCGGTATTTTACCATAACTTTCCTATCACAGGTCAGTTGCTAGCACATTTAAGCAAAGCCCATGGGAACAGAGGTGACTGGCCGGGCACAAGCATACACACAATATTTTTTCTTCTGCTCCCATAACAAGATAATCCTTGAGTGACTGCCAATAGGAAAAATGAAGAAATTTTAATGAAATTCAGTAGAAAAGCTCTCTGTGCCTGTTGAAAATAACAATACTGGGGGTGTGTGTGTTCTGTTCTTTTCTTTTTCTTTTTTTTTTCTGTGTCCCTCCCTCTTCCCCACCTCCCATCTCCAAAATGGCAATTTATAGCTGTTGTCCATTTGTGTTTTATAGCAGTTAAAAAAACACAGAATGAATGTCTTCAAGGCAGAAAGTATAATGCTAGTGGGAGCTGGACACCACTGTCAGCATCTGCCAACTCATTTTTAAAGGTTCCACTGACAGAAAACCATGTCATGAACTACTTCTGTATTCCACATAACTGTTTGCTTTCTTTTGGTTGAGGAAAACACTAGCTCTTCAGGCAATGGGAAGTTTCAGCAGAGAACAGAAAAAGCTTCTGCAGGTACTTTCGGAAGCAACAAGAAACTATTCGTTCAAAACATAATGCAACCCATGAGGGAAATTGTCTTCCATCTTTTCCGTTATAAGGAGGAATGTGACATGGACGGCTGGTGAATGGGAAGAAGGAAAACCTAAGGAGAGGAGTGTGGCAGGGTGACACTGACACCTTGGCAGCAGGAAAGCTGGAGGCTATTATAGTTTCCACTGAGAGCTGTAAGACAAGGACGTGATGCTTGAACCAAAGTACTGCTCACTCAGTCAGAGTGGGGACATCCCTCACACTCCGCCTCTTACACCTTTTGCCCTTCTGTTGCTCCTCTCTCTCCTTCACTTCACCACACAGCAGAATGGAAGTTCTGACAGTCTGACCTTCCTGGCCACAGCCGCCACAAAGGCGACCTGATAAACATACCGACAAAGAAGGATATCTCCTTAGACAGAGTCCCAAGACTTGTCTGATAAGCTCAGCCCCTGATAAGCTCAGCTGAAACCTCCTTGATGGAGAGTAGCGGGCAGGACAAAGAAACCCTGATGGGAACAGGACAAAGAAACTGTGTGCGCTGATTTTGGCTGGGATAGAGCTCATTTTCTTCATGTTATGGGGCCATCTTTTGGATTTCTGCTGAAAATAGTGTTGATAACATGGGACGTTTTAGCTACTGCTAAGCAGTGCTCACTCAGAGTCAAGGCCTTTTCCATTTCCCAGCACCCTGCCAGAAAGTAGACTGTGGTTGCACAAGAATCTGGGAGGAGGCACAGCCGGGACAGCTGATCCCAACTGAGCAGAGGGATATTCCATGGTGTATGACGTCATGGTCAGCAAAAAAATCTGGGGAAAGAAGGAAAGGGGGGGGACATTCGGAGTGATGGTGTTTGTCTTCCCAAGTAACCACTACAGATGATGGAGCCCTGCTTTCCTGGAGGTGGCTGAACACCTGCCTGTCGATGGAAAGCCGGGAATGAATTCCTTGGTTTGCTTTGTTTGCATGCGTGGCTTTTGTTTTACCTGTTAAACTGTATTTATCTTAACCCATGAGTTTTCTCACTTTTACCCTTCTGATTCTCTCTCCCATCCCACTAGGGGCAAGTGAGCAAGCGGCTGTGTGGGGCTGAGTTGCCAGTGGGGTAAAGCCACAACATTGTGATAACAAACTGACCTTCCATGAAAACAGGAATCAGCAACAATCTAATACAGGACCCACTTACGTATCTACCAAAAAGGTATTTATGCCAAAAAAGTATAAAAAGTAACTTACTACCTACCCAAAACAAGCTTCTCTGCCAACGATCTCCCAGACAGACTGGACCCTTGCTGGGAGAAAAGACAGAGGACAAAAAGAGCACATGGCAATCCAGAGAAGGAAAGCATTTGAATTCAAAGAATTTCAAAATGAACTTCATTTGGTTTGGAACATAGCAGCTTACTGTGCTGTCCACATCTATATTTACTATGAGGGAATAGCTGTTTTTTATTACCAAAGTCCAGGCAAAATATTATCTGTAGCCCAATAACTCAATGAACACAGCAGCGGTATTTTACCATAACTTTCCTATCACAGGTCAGTTGCTAGCACATTTAAGCAAAGCCCATGGGAACAGAGGTGACTGGCCGGGCACAAGCATACACACAATATTTTTTCTTCTGCTCCCATAACAAGATAATCCTTGAGTGACTGCCAATAGGAAAAATGAAGAAATTTTAATGAAATTCAGTAGAAAAGCTCTCTGTGCCTGTTGAAAATAACAATACTGGGGGTGTGTGTGTTCTGTTCTTTTCTTTTTCTTTTTTTTTTCTGTGTCCCTCCCTCTTCCCCACCTCCCATCTCCAAAATGGCAATTTATAGCTGTTGTCCATTTGTGTTTTATAGCAGTTAAAAAAACACAGAATGAATGTCTTCAAGGCAGAAAGTATAATGCTAGTGGGAGCTGGACACCACTGTCAGCATCTGCCAACTCATTTTTAAAGGTTCCACTGACAGAAAACCATGTCATGAACTACTTCTGTATTCCACATAACTGTTTGCTTTCTTTTGGTTGAGGAAAACACTAGCTCTTCAGGCAATGGGAAGTTTCAGCAGAGAACAGAAAAAGCTTCTGCAGGTACTTTCGGAAGCAACAAGAAACTATTCGTTCAAAACATAATGCAACCCATGAGGGAAATTGTCTTCCATCTTTTCCGTTATAAGGAGGAATGTGACATGGACGGCTGGTGAATGGGAAGAAGGAAAACCTAAGGAGAGGAGTGTGGCAGGGTGACACTGACACCTTGGCAGCAGGAAAGCTGGAGGCTATTATAGTTTCCACTGAGAGCTGTAAGACAAGGACAGGATTTAGGAGAAGCTGTTGTGCCGCAATGAGTTGGTTGCTTCGGGGTTTGACGAGAGAGAATTGCAAGGTTAATCTTACAAAGTCTGAGCTAATGTTTATGTTTGAAGGACACGTGGAAGGAAAAGGACAGAAGCAAAAACTTCTGGGTAGAGTTATGTGTTATGAATGCTGTTGATGACTAAAAGCCTACTAAGACCACAGGTGTGTCCTGATAAATGCGCTACAAGGAATGACAGGGATGCTACAGGGACGGCTGTGTCACAGGTGAGCTTTTGTTTATATGGGGGAACTGCAATGAAAATCTGCCTTGCAGGCTTTAAATCTGTCCATTTTTAAGATGGCCTAACCTTAATTCGAGCTAACATGCCAGCACTGAGCAAAAGCTATGGCGTGACACAGCCATAGCAGTCTCCTATTTAAAGTGGTTTTGTTCATTTCCCTCCATGTGTACTGTTAATTAGATGACTAAAATCCAGTTTCTAATTCTTATTTCTAATCTGACTTTCCCTATTGTTCCTCATATTTGCCTTTGGCTCCTCTTTTTGCAACCTCAGTTTATGGTAGGGTGGGGGTACACAGCTTTTGCAAAGAAATGTCACTGTGACAAGAACTGGATTTTGAGTTTAAAACATGTACTAAAGAACAGTGGATAGGTGTTATTAATCAAGAAAGAAAAATCTAGTAATAAACATAATTTATGAGCCATTTTCCCCAAGTAGCTTGGGAGCACAACGTAATTTTGAGTGAGGTAGCATGTTGCAATTCTAGCTATGTTCACCACTCAAGATTACTTGGGTTTTTCTTAAGAATTCCTTGCAATTAGGCTAGCACTGGCTCCCTATTCAGTTTGTGCACAAAGCTTCTGGTGGCTAATCAATTTAAAACTACAAACAATGGCAGTACTGCTTATTTTTTATGACACCTTAGTGAAAACAAGGCAAGAAATCAGGAAAATCAAAGCTTCTTCAAGAACTCAGTGACAATGCCAGCACAGGTCCCCTAAACATGCATACAGCAGACACTGACTGCTTGGCAAAATATTAAAGTATTCTGCCTTTCCTCTGGAAGGATGTGAGCCACCACTTAGCACAGTGATTTATGTTCAGCCAGTTAGAGCTCAACACTATAGAAGACAGTAAATTACTCTCCAAAGGCAAAGGGTTCATGCTCCAGTCATGAGAAATTAATTGATGTAGAGAATTAATTATCTAATTTTATCATGAGCATTATTGTCCACATACCTACCTGATTTTCTTGCTTTTTTGCTGCAAGGATTGTCATAGCTCAGGCAAAAGTAGCTCTGAATTTTCTTTCCTATGTCTTGCACTGTTCTGAGGCTACAACTTTTACAGGTGGTAGGAGAAAGAAGTAGTACAGTCATTTCTACGTGCTTCTAAGGCAACTAATTCTTCCTTCTAATCTAGGGTGAAATCACCAATACACCGTAGTGTCTCCTGAGACAAAGGATTATTTTTCAAAGCTCAATCCACTGCAAACTACTGCTCCTAAAGATTCTTTCTTTTTCAGTCACCATATTCCAGGTTCTGCTGTACGTGTGCATTTTTTTTTTTTGGTGTGCTCTCCTAGCAATTTAAAGAAGAATATTCTTGTACGGGTTTCCTCAGGCCACTTTGTTAGCCCATCTTACTTGTTGCTTCTGTTTGTGTCATTTTAATGGCATTCTAGCAAGGCACTGGATAATCTGATTATAGACATGCAGCCCTTGTAGTTTGTCCAGATTTTATTGTTCCTTTCTGGCTGGATGAGAAGGCTAAATCTAGGATTCCTTTACTCACAGCTCCAGGTTGCTTTCCAGCATGTTGCCCTTTATTGTACAACATTCAAGCATAATTTCTGAGTGCATATTGTACGTAACAAATCGCAAAAGCAGAAGTTAGAGAGCAGTTCCATGGTAGCAGCAGACAGATCATAGTCATTACAGATGAGGACATTTTAAACTCACGCTAGCTATATATCGGGGATAAACCGCTGCATCCATTTTACAGACCTCGCTACAAATGAATTACAGCCATTTCAGCTGCACTTCTGCTGACTCCAAGAGCTCTAACCCACAAAACAGGATAAGATCTTGAGGTGGGTGTGTATTGGGCTGAGATATCAAGTTGTGAAACTTGATCTTCATGGCAATGATTCACCTACTAGGCTAGTGGAGTTGCCACTTGCTTTGAGTCTGTTAGTGCCAAAATACTGTCCCCACCTCAAGGAAGTCCCAAGGAGACCAATAATAACCTTGAAGCCATTCTGGGATCTGCCTTGAGAACTGTTTCAGTGCAAATCGGAGCTATCGAGGTAATGTCAGCAAGACAAGCACTACTGATTTACTTAAGTAGTAATCTGGTAAAGCCCAAAAATTAGGGGTTTGGACCTGCTTAGTCACGTTGGACATGAACAAGGCTATAGAACTTCTGCGTGCTGAAGGCAAAAAGGAAAAATCCCCAGCAACTGTTGGCGTTGCTCTTCAGAGGCATGGACAAGGGTCACAGAAAAGACAGAAGAGGAGCTTTTCTATAGAGAAATCCTGAGTAATTCTGGGTGGACAGGAGGAGAAAGGTACTCCTAGCATGCTTTCCCGGTCAAGTCCTGCAGTGGCAGTCACATAACTGCAGAGACCTCCTCCACTTAAGCTGCAGTTGCACATGGAAAAACATGGAATTGATGAAAGATCTGCTAGCTTTTTAAAAAGAAAAATTAAACACCTGTTTTTATTTTAAATGAGATTCCAATTGTGAAAACTGGTATGTTCAGGTTTTTCACTTACTTAAAACGTCAATTTGAGATCAGTTGCTTTACCCAGTATAAATTTGCTTTAAGTGCAGATGGATATAACTGATCAAATAGAAACTCCCTCTGCTTTGTGTGTAAATCCCGGACACTGAGATTGAACAAGCCTCAATACATGAAAACGTGTTTAAGGTTACTGCCATGTGTACACAGTAAGTCTGACATAGCTTTGAAGCAGTACCACTAAAAGCACTATTATGAGTGCAATGTCATCTCTGTGTCTTTGTGTTTCAGTTGCTACCCTGTCCTCTCCAAGAAGAGTGAAGTTTTTACAAGAGGGCATTAAGGGAAGGGATCTAGTAGGATATGTAGCTACTCAGTTTTGATTTAGACTTTGGACTAGGCTGACCAGAAAATCAACCATCCCTGCATTTAAGATTTTTCTAGAATTAGTATCTTGGTGGGCACAAGCTCTGTTGTTGTGCTAAAACAGATGTGTTTAGACTGTAAGAGACTCAGAACTGTTATGTTCTCAAATATCTATAGCTTTTGGTGCTGCAGCAAGCGGTAGCAAGATTTAGCTCAGAATAAACAGGCTCCCTGGCATAAATTTGTGCTTCCTGTTTGCTTTCCATATTAACTTATATTAAACTACAAGTCCAAAGAGCCCAGTGGAGAACTTCAGTGGAATTACCAGCATGCCTTTGAATGCTCTGAAGTTCACCCTTGCCAGTTACTCCAGGATACTGAAGGACACAAACCTCTGTCTGGTGCTGACTGATTTCTGAACAACCCAGTCTTGCTAGCAGCAGCCTGGCATCAACCCAGAGGTCTGAGCCCTGCAACACGCCTCAGAGCCCTGCAGCTGGAAGCAATGCCTGGCTTTTCCCAGCTACATGTGAACTCGGCGCCCAGATACGCTCAGAGTTGCCTGTGTAATTCAGGAAACTGTTTGGGTTGTAAAAACTCACTTGGGAAAACAGGTCTATGGTGGAACAAGAAATTTGCAAAATTACTCCTCTCTAACTGAAGTCTTACTAGATGTTTCATGATCAATTCCTTCATAACTCTGTTAGGAAACTCTAGGAAACATCCTCTGCTCTGTGAAAAACGCATACTTGGCTCCTGAATCACAATCTGGCAGTGCTGACACTTGCGTACGTTCTTTTGGAAGTGTACTTTTGGTTCGGAGTGATTAGTTTCTCTAAAATCAGTGCCAGAGTACTTTGGGTTTTTACTTTAAAAGTATGGTCATGACAGATATGAGATATCAGAATTATGGAAATAGTGATGTGTGCCAGATTCTACAAATGACTGTTTTATCTTCAACACTTATCAAGTATTATGTACATCCAATATATAAGTATTATTCTTCCTTGAGACTGCTGGGTTTCTGGCACACTCCCTGGTCTCATGCTACGTGGTGGAGAGCTTTCCTGGTCATTGCTAGCTACTGGGAGACACTTCTTTCTCTGACCCCCACTGTCACCATCTTTCAAACTTTGTGCACCTTAACTGGAAGCACTGGTTTTATCCTTTGGATATTGTGGAACAAAGCATTGGGCAGATGAACACTTAGTGCACTCTAATATCTTTGTTCTTAAGATTGCTATGGCATATGAAGTTCCCTCAATTTAGCCAGTCACCTTAACACCAGCCTTGATTCAAAAACAGTGAAGGCAAAAGAGGAGAAAAGCATTTTGCACAGCTAAAATAGACATGAGAGCTTGCAAAGGCTTGTAATCGCACTCAACAACAGGATAAGCTGGTAAACATTTCACAGCTTTCCCCTCCGAGAGGTCCTCAGCTCAAGCCAGCTCTTCATCCTGCTATTGTCAACATGTAAGAAAACCAGCATGAGAATCCCTTCTTTTCTCTACTTGGTGTTAATGAAACCAAGATGGAAGCAAACTAGCCCTTTTCTACCCAAAAAAGGCCAACCTTCCCACTTGGGAAAGAGTAGTGGTTCTGCGAGTCTGGAACAGAGGATCTCCTCTACCATTTAGTAAGTTTAAACATGTCTTTTTTTCCTTTCCAAATCCTTAACCAAGTTGACCATCCCTTCACTTTGGTTTGGAAATTCTTCAAATCCCAAGATGAAGCTGCTTCTTACATTACATTTTTATAATTCATATTAAAATGTATGTTTACTTCAGCTGGAAGGTAAATAAAGTTAATGCATATGGATCTTGAATAAAAGCAAAGATGGGAATAAGCAATCACTCTGAGTACCCTAAAGTCATGTCTTTGAGGAGTGACTAAAAGTGAGCTTATGAGAACCAAAAAGAAGGAGGTGAAGGCAAACTCAAGGAGGAAAAGGCACTAAATAGAAAACTATGGACAGAGAAATCTCTCCGTGTCTGGGGAAATTTGCATTTCTATGTTTGAACATGTTTAATTTCACCATCAAAGTAAAGAATGAGAACTATATAGAGTTACTATGCAAATCCTGAAGGAAGAAACTATTGTCTGGACTGAAAACTTGGCACAGCGGAAGTGACAGCTGACCAAACCAGACAAAAAGTTAACACTTAAACAATGGAAAGCAAACAAAGCTCTGCTCCAGATAGAGTGGTTGAGCAACTTAAGGTGATGGAATATGGGAATGGTGGCACCAGGCACCCAGCTGTCCTGGTAAATACCAGGCAGAAGCAAGAGTCCCTGCACTCACGAGTGGTGTGCCAGATTTGCCAAGGACTGGGTTCATCAGTGCTCTACTGGTCTCAAGGGCAGGCGCAATTACAGAATGACGGAATCAGGGAATTGTTGGAGTTGGAAGGGACCTTCTAGAGATCATCTAGTCCAACTCCCCTGCCAAAGCAGAATTGCCTATAGCAATTACTCAGGACTGCATCCAGGCGGGTCTTGAAGATCTCCAGAGAAGGGGATTCCACGACCTCCCTGGGCAGCCTGTTCCAGTGCTCTGTCACCCTCACCTCATATTTGAGTGGAACTTCCTATGTTGCAGCTATGTGCCTATTGCCCCTCGTCCTGTCACTGGGAACCACTGAAAAGAGTCCGGCTCCAGCCTCCTGCAAACAGCCTTTTAGATACTTGTAGGCATTACTAAGGTCTCCCCTCAGCCTTCTCTCCTCCAGGCTAAAGAGTCCCAGCTCTCTCAGCCTTTCCTCGTAAGGGAGGTGCTCCAATCCCTCAATCATCTTTGTTGCCCTACACTGTATCCTCTCCAGCAGTTCCTTGTCTCTCTTGAACTGGGGAGCCCAGAACTAGACACTGTATTCCAGTTGTGGCCTCACCAGTGTGGAGTAGAGGGGAAGAATGACCTCCCTTGACCTACTGGCCACACTCTTCCCTGTGCAGCCCAGGATCCCATTGGCCCTCTTGGCGACAAGGGCACATTGCTGGCCCATGGATAGTTTACTATCCACCAGGACCCCCAGATCCTTTTCCTCTGAAGTGCTTTCCAGCAGGTCCACTCCTAACTTGTATTGGTATCTGGCAATACGTTCAGCATGTCCTGAATGGTTGGTGGTGCAATGGGTTATTTGAATCTGGTTATTTGAAGAGGTGAAAGGTCTCTGCTCCCACCAGGCTGCCAAAAGGGCATTAGCCCCGCACCGTGGCAAAGCTGGCCGCAGGGCTTTCACCCCTCCTGAGAGCAGCCCTGTCAGCTCAGGCAGCCTGAGGGAAAAACGGAGCCCTCACAGCTCCGAAAGTCACCTCAGCCGCCCCAGGATGGCAGCTTGAAGGAGAACTAAGCCCAGGCGTGGCGGCTAAAGGCAGTGGGTCGATGCCAGGGAAGGGTTTTGCGTTAGCTCGAACTTCTGGGAGATGCCGCAAAGGAGGCCACCGTGAGGGCCAGCTCGCCTGCGCCGGGCCCTCGCACGCCGTCGGGGCCGATGGGGGCGGTAGGGCTGTGGGGAGCCACCGCTCCAGCCAGCCCGAACCGGAGCAGCCTGCCCGGCCCACACCCGCCTCCAGCGGGCAGCGGGCCG